>NW_014010686.1:0-7671 GCF_000611645.1 Monoraphidium neglectum
GCGCCGCCCCCCGCCGCAACGAGCGCCGCCTCCACACCTTCCGGCAGCGGGCGGCCGTCAAACACCCGCGGCACGCCGTGGAAGCAGCGCCGCGCGGCGCCCGCCAGCACGAGCACGTCGCCGCTGCGCAGCAGCAGCGCCGAGGGCGCGTCGTGGCGCGTCTCGCCGCCGATCAGGAAGACTGCGTCGAGGCCGAGGCTGGCCGTCACGATAGGCTGGGCCATGTCTTGTTCGGCATCGTCCACATGGCCGCCGAGGGTGTCGCCCGGCCTGTAGTAGTTGATCAAGGCTGCGTCTGGCATGTACAGCCTGCAGCCCCCGTCCAGGCCTGGGTCTGCGTCACACGCCCCTGCCTCTGCAGCTTCCGCTGCTGCCGCCGCTGCTGCTGCAGGCATCCCTGCCCCCTCTCGTGCTGCCCTGGCACCCGCCTCCCGCCCATTCCACGCGCCGGCCTCGACGCCAGCTGCCGCGCGCGCCGCAGTGGAGGCGGCCACGAATGCGAGCGCCATGCCGCGCAGCTCAAGTGGCAGGGGCGTGTGTGGCACCCACGGCTCATACTGCCGCGTTGTCCAATTGAACGCGGGCCCCAGCGTCACCCATCGCAGCCGCCGCAGCAAGTCTGATGCTGGGGGCCCTGGGCCGGCGGGCGACCACGGACCGTTGGTGGAGGCAGCGGCACTGCCGTCGCCGTTTGTGGTGCAGGCATGATTGACTAGAAACGATGCTGCCGGCGAGTGCGCCTGCTGCTCCTGCTGCTCCTGCTGCTCTTGGTGCAGCTGCTGCTGCTGCTGCTGCTCATGCTGCTGCTGCTCCTGCTGCCCCTCCTGCTGCTGCCGCACAGCCGCATCACTCAAACCCGCACAAGACTTCCCCCCCTCCTTTCCTGCTGCCCCTGCCGCACCATACGCGCCGCCCCCGCCCTCCCCGCCCTCCGACAGCGGCAGCGTGCTGCTGCGCTGCCCCGCGAGCGCCGCCGCAAGCAGCCCTGGCAGGCCAGATGGGTAGGCAGCCGTGTGGTTGCTGCGTGCAGGCGGGTCAGGCCACCGCAGCAGCGCGGACTCCATCAAATGCACTTGGGAAGCTGCCGGCAGGGCTCCAGGGAAGTACGCCAGGCCGGGGTGGCAGTCAAACAGGAACACGTGCTGCTGCCGCTGCTGCTGCTGCTGCTGCTGCTGCTGCTGCTGCTCCTCCTCCTCCTCGTGCTGCTGCTGCTGCTGCTGCTCCCGCTGCTGCTGAAGGCAGCAGCATGTGCCTCTTTTGACCTCAGCATCGCTCCACTCTGTACTGATGGGCACCGAAACACAATGGACGCCGGGATAAGAGCTGGCGCCGCCTGAATGCAGGTCGATCACCGCTGACAAGTCAGTCGGCCGCGTCACCAGCTTACCGCCACGCCGCCGGCCCTTCCTGCACAGGCGAAGTGCGGGCAGATTCTTGGCACAATTGTGGAGCGCGGCGCGGCCCGTCCGAGCCGAGGCACCACGGCTGTCATAGGTGCATCGGCCCTGTCGGGTGGAAACAAGACAACCAACCACTCCCGGTGGCCAACATACAGATTGTGGTGACTGGGGGCGCACCTGATCCGAATGTCCTGGTCTCTATGCAGCTGATAATGCTTCTCCGCCAGCCTGAAGGCGGTCGCGCCGTGCTCCGCAGGCTCGGGCTGCTGCTGCTCTTGCGGCTCGGGCTGAAGGCGAGGTGTTACCGCCGGCGAATCTGCGAGCGGCGCCGTCGAGAAGCCGAGCTGGGTCATGTATGCTAACTTATGAAGATTGCATGTACCATTCTTGGTGCAGCCAACGGGTATGTCAGGCCCTGCGAATGAGGTTTCGATACAAACACCAGGATTGGGACCAGGAAGTGTATGATACTGTATGCAGTCGTTCACAAAATGCGTTTGAACACTTCAAATACATTTCCGATGCACAGCTGTCTTGAAATCAATTGCAGGATGATCTGCAGACTGTTGATCTGCCTCTGATCGTGTCACTTTTACAATACATAAGGCCCCATTGGGAGGACCAACAACCTTTCACACCTGTAGTAGCACCTCATCCGGGAGGCCAGCAAGGGCGGCATCATAGCCTGGAGATTGGACGCAGCTGTCACATTACGCACTGCTGCAGCGGCCCTCGCACCAATCGCCGTCACCTAATCTTCACTCCTTCACAGCCATCATGCCAGCTGAGAGAGGCTGAAATATTGCAGACACATTGAAGCCAGCCGTCTGTGGCCGCAGCTGCGAGCTCGGGCCCTGCAATTCATCGGTGCCCGTCGCGGGTGGCAGCGGCGGCCATGGCGGAGCTGCTGACTCAGCTACAGGACCAGCTCCATGTGGTGTCAAAGATGTTTTTTGATTTTGTGGGGATCCTCCAACGTGACGCGCCGCCGATGTCAGTGGCAGGTGCGAGGCTTTGAATATACGCTCCGCGCCACCCAGTGTGGCCCTTTGCTCCAATGCGGCGCGCAACTACTGCGCAGAGCGAATGCCATCCCACTGGCACCCCCCCACGCACGCCGCAGGCGAGCCCATTGTTGGTGCGGCAAAACACCAGCAGCAGCAGCAGCAGCAGCAAGCCCAGCCCGCGGGCCAGCCGCCGCAGCCGCCCGACTTTGACGTAGAGCAGACGACCCAGCTGATGGCGGCGCAGCTGATCGCCCAATTCAAAGTGACCGAGGCCCTCATAAAGGCGCTGCCCCAGGAGGCGGCCCCCCCTGCCGCCCACTCGGACCGCATAAGGGCGCTGCAGCAAGAGCACGCCGAAGTCAGCGCCCAGCTGGACGCCGCCGCCCGGGAAGCTGAGGAGCAGCTGGCCGAGCTGCAGCGGCTCTTCGCCGTTCTGGCCGGCCAGCGGCTGCGGGACGCGCAGAATGGTCTTGTGCTGCCACCGCTGCCGCCGGCCGGGTGAGGGCCCACGGGGCCGCCTCGCGGGGCGGGCCGTGTGGGCCGCATTCGCGTGTGGCGGCCGCTGACTGCGCACGTGCGCCTTGGTCTTGCGTCGCAGCGATTCGCGCCCCGTGGCGCGGCCGCTGCCTTTGGCTGTGATGCGGCGCTGTGAATGTAGTTTGCACCATAATGAGGCGACAGCCGCCATATCTTCGCTCTTACCAGCAACATGCCGTGGCATGGACGGCGGGTGCCACGATGCAATCAGCATCAACCACCACCCAGGTAACTTTGCGACAACTCATGTGGGCACGAAAATCGCCCCATTCAGAATAGGTTGTTGATGGCAGCGCAAGCAGGACCCAGAAATGCATATAAGTGGATGTCAGCGCGAAGAAGCGAGTGCAACCGCAAAACTACCCTCAGCCGTGGGCCGGTTGTTTTACCGCCGCCGCGCAGCCGCCGCCGCCGCAGCGGGCCCCGCCGCCGCCTGCGGCGCCGCGTTCGGCAGCCGCCGCCGCCGCGCCGCGCGCACGCGCTGCAGCAGCGCCTCCGCTGTCGGGCGGCGCTCGGGGTCGGGGTTTAGGCAGAGGGTTATGAGGTCATGCAGCTCCTGGGGGTACCGCGGGGCGGGCGGCTTGGGCCAGGGGATGCGGCAGCTGCGCAGAAACGTACGGGCGGGGGGACAGGGAGGGGTTGGGGATGCGCGACTAACGGCAAAGGGGCGCCCTCAGGAGAGGGCCGAGTCGCCTGGGCGCGGCGCGGCGGGCCCGGGCGCGGCCGCGTGAGCCGTGGGGCGCGTGGGGCGGCAGCAGGGGGCGGGGCAGGGCCGCACTCACTTCATGACTGCGAGAGGCAGGCTCGCGCCGCGATCGAGGGCCTCTTGGAAGGGCGACGCACCATAGAGCATGTGGAACCTGTTCCGGGTTATGCATGGGAGGGGCGGGGGATCTTGCGGGTTGGAGCCTTGGGGTGTGTTTTTGAGGCGGGGGCTGCAGCTGATGCTCAAGTCAGACACGCTTGACGGCCCACAAAAGCTGCGGGCCGCTGTGGGCGCGCGTGCTGCGCGCCGCAAGGACCACCTGCCGCTGACGCGCTCACAGCGTGCAGCCGAGGCTCCAGACGTCCACGCGCGCGTCCAAGGTTGAGTGCGTGCCCACATCAAACAGCTCAGGGGCGCGGTACGTGGCGGTGCAGTGGGCCTGGAGGTTGGCAGTGTGTGGAGCGCGTGTGCATGTGTTGGTACTGTGTGCGTATGGCCCGAAGCAACGTTCACCGAGGTGGTGCCCTCGGCTGCCACTCTCGACCCTGCAATATGTGCCTTCAAAAGCACTCAGCCGTCAAAAGCACATCAGTGCGCCATTAGGCACGCTCGGGTGGCCCTGCCGCGCGTCATGCAACCGGGCGCGGCGCAAGGGCGAGCGCGCGCCACGGGCGCGAGCCACCTTTTCTAACGCCAGCCAACAGTCTAGGGCCACGCGGCGGCAGCTTCTCACCTCCGCATCCTCCTGCAGCGCCAGCGCGTCCACCCGGTTCGTCACGCGCACCTCGGCCGGCCGAGCGCTACCAAAATCCATGAGGACCGCGCCGAAGCGCCGCCGCCGCCGCCGCTTGCGGTGCTGCTGTTGCTGCTGCTGCTGCTGCTGCTGCTGGCGCCCCTGGGGCGGCGCCAGCTGCAGCTGCGCGCCCGACGGCGGTTCGCCGCGCTCTGCTGCGTCTGCGTCTGCCTGCAGGAAGGGAAGAGCTTGGCGGTGTAAGTGCAGCCCACTGGTGCCCGCTACAACTGCCGTCCAAACCTACCTTTAAAAGAAACACAAACATTCGCAAGGTGCAGCCCCACAAGCCGCCGGAAGAAGCCAGTGTCAGGCAGCTGCTGCGATTGTCATTCACGCCATGACTCAACTCATCAGTCAACTCGGCTCCTCACCATCCCGTCATCGTCATCCTCCGATGCCCCTGCATGATCCTCCTCATCAAAAACCGAGGTTGTGCTGCGCAGCACGTTGTTTTCAGGCCGCACTACGAGGATGTTGTGGGGCTTGATGTCGCGGTGGGCTATCCGGCGGCTGTGCATGTGCGCAACACCCGCACACACCTTGGGGGCGCATGTGCACGTGTGTGGCAAATGTATGAGAGTGCATGTGTATCGTTTGCGTGAATGAGTGTGTGATTACGGTATGCCCGCCGGCACAGAGGAGTAGGTTGTTTTTGGGTCGTACAATTTTCGGGGGGCGCCCAAGGCCCGTGTGTGTGTGTGTGTGTGTGTGTGTGTGTGCACTTGCGCATGCTAACGCATGGTCGTCCGTCACCGCCACATGAGCATGCTTTGTTTCATTGATCTGCAGACAGAGTTGTGGCCGCTGCAAGACACACACGAAACGCGACCCCTCGCGCACCGCTAGCCTGCACTTGACAGCCCCACCTGCTCAAACACATCCAGCACATCCTGCGTCGCCAGCCGTTGCCGCGCCGCCGCCAGCCGCTGCAGCTCGTCAAACAGGGTGCCATCCTCGAAAGCCGGGAACAGCAGCAGCACTGTGCAACCCTCGTGGGGGGTGCGCCCCCCGCCCCCGGCCCCGCCGCTCGCGGCAGCGCCCGCGCCGCCCGCGCACACGGCGTGGTCGAGCAGGGGCAGGCAGTTTGGGTGGCTGAGGGCGCGCATGGTGGCGATCTCGCGCTTGGCCTGCTGCAGGCGGTCGCCAGAGGCGGCGTTGATCTGCCAGGTCAGCGGGGAGGTGTGCGAGGGAGGGGGCGGAGAGCCCGCGATAATGTATGTGCAGGGGCGGGCCACTCACAACGCTGCCACGCGAGAGGTGGCGCATGCACAGGAGGTGCAGCTGCATTGCTGTTACAGTCCACAGAGTGTGATGTTGTTGCCGCAAAACCGGCGCTGGCCCTCTGCATGGCCGCTGCACCCGCAACCCGCCAGTGATGCAGCTTCTTGTGCACTTCTACATGCCCCGCGCACCCGTTTCAGCGCCAGCGGGGCATCGTCTACCAGCGGCTGCTGCGCCGTGGGCACCTCGCGCACCAGGTAGACAAAGGCGTAACCACCCTCCCCCAGCTGCAGTGCGCGATACCGCAGCACGAGCAGCGGTTGGTGTGAGCGCGTCTCGCATTGGCGGGTGTCGCCTTTTTCACAAAGTCACGGCGTAGCAGCAGCTGCTGCATATGATGATTGTAAACCCCTTCAAAACTCCCTCAAAATTGACAGTTGCCGTGCAGCTCACCTCTCTTATGATCCGGAAGCGCCTGTCTTTGATCTGAACGGTCTGTGCGGTACCGCCACCAGATACAGTATGTACAAGTAAGCTGTAGATCCCTGCCAGCCACTCACGGGCTAGCTCCAACACCCGGCTGATCAGAGACTCGACAACGCTGCTCATTATGATCAATTGCACACATCGGAAGGGGTTTCGACCTTTTTTGCGTGATAAGTGTTTCAATTGAGTCGCGGGCTACGGACCCCTGCGTGCTGAAGGCACAAGAGACTTTGCAGGAGTTGACTGAGCCCAGCGCGCGCAGCACAGCGGCGTGCGCGGCTCAAAATCGCTATCGCACATCTTGAAAAAGATGCAAGGAGTGAAGCATGAGGGGCAGCATTTACACGGCGTTTGCGATCTACCAAGGACCCTGGCAATGGGGGCAGAAGCTCTTGCCGCTGCTGCGGAACCACCGGTACAGGCACGCCGGGTGGAACGACACCGCGCACGTCCGGCACGTCAGCCGCGGCAGCTGCCCGTTGGCTGCCGAGATGACGCTGTAGCAGATCAGGCACGGCTCAACGCCCTCGAACTCGCGGTCCACGTTGGCCCTCCACAGGCCGACGGCGTCGAGCACCCCCTGGTTCTGGTTGCGCAGGAACACCGCGATGGACAGCAGCCACTTGCGCAGCTTCCCGTCGTTGACGCCCACCTGCACAGGGGCGGCCGCCAGGGGTGGGGGGATCGCGGTTGAGAGGGGGGAGTCGAGTCCGATGCCTGGCGCCAACCACAGCGGGCGGGGCGTCACTCGAAGGCGAGCTCGCCGGCACGCCTGCAATTAAAAGGGGCCTGTTTGCAAGCAGCGCAAGACACGCCCAGCCGGCTCGCCGTTTGAAACACGTGCGCCTTGACATACAGCTTTCACTCAGCACCCAGCTGCAGCTCTGTGGCCCCTCCCCTCCCGCTGAGACTCGCCTGCCCCTCAATACACAATTCCAAACTCCCACACATGAGCACACAAACACATAAGCATTCTGCACACACACACACACACACACACACACACACACACACACGTGCGCGCGCACACACACACTCACTTACAGACACACACAGACGCGTGCACGTTCGCACACACGCGCGTACATACACACACAGAGCCGCAGCCATCACCCCCACCTTGTTCCTGCACTCCACCTCCGCCGCCCGCAGCGGCGTGCTCGCCGGCAGCTTGATCAACAGATCCAGGCTGGCGCCATCCTCAATCTCCAGCTGGGCAACCACCTCCCTGGCTGCCGCGCTCGTTCGCACTGTGAACTTCCCGCCGTCGCCGCCGCCACCGCCGCGGCGGATCGCGCCGAGCTCAGCAGCAAGCAGCGCGGGGCTCTCGTGCGCCGAGGTGTACGCCTCGACAGCCGCGGCGCGCGCGCGGTCCCGGAGGTCGCCGAACCACAGCCGCGCGCTCGCGGGCAGCGCACGCAGCACCGCGCGGTAGCAGGCCGCGGCCAGCGGCCGCCACGCGGCCGGCGGCGTGCCGGGCGCCGGCGGCGGCCCCGCCGCGAGCAGCGCGGCGCGCAGGCT
>NW_014010685.1:0-7006 GCF_000611645.1 Monoraphidium neglectum
GACCTGGAGCTTCTCGAGGCAGCCATAGCAAAAAAGCAGTCCTCCAGCTTCGGCGGCAAGCAGGTGGGGAATAGGGGGGGGGATGGGAGGCGAGGCTGACCTGGGTGCGCCGCGCCGCGCAGCCGGACAATGCAGTATCGGAATCCCGGGGAAGCACCGCCTCGCCCGCGGCGCCGCCTGCCGCCTCAATTCACCGAACCCTCATCGTTGCCGGCCCGCGTGCATGCCCCGGGAACGAATTTGCGTGCGCCTGCCATCACTGGGGAAGCCTATGTCCAGCAAGGCGCGACGCACCCCAACGCTGCTCGTCAGGCCCTCCAATCCCCTGCCGCCGTCATGCCCCGGCGCCCTCCACCAAACCCCCAAACCCAGGCGAACAGCCGCTCCGGCGCCAAGCCCGCGGATGCGTCCGGCCCCGTGGCCGTCGCCGTCGGCTCGCGGGCGCACCTGGAGACGGCGGCGCTGGCGGAGCGCACGCGGCTGCGCAACTTCCTGATGCACGGCTTCCACGCGCTGGTGACGTTTGTGGCCGGCCACCAGGTCAACGACACGCAGTGCGGCTTCAAGGTGGGGGCGGCAAAGGGGCCGGCCTGCTCCCGGGGCCAGGGGACGGGCGGCGTGGGGTTGGTTTGGGCGGCGATACGGGTGCTCTTGTCACGATACGGGTGCTCTTGTCACTGGTCGAAGGCTCTGGAACCTGGCCTGAGCTGCTGCTGACATGTGCGTGCGGGCGGGTGCACACACACACACACACACACACACACACACACACACACACACATGTCGCATGCATTCCACACACACACACACATCACATGCATTTCACACACAGCATTCACAGCTGCACACACACACATGTCGCATCCATCACACACACGGCCGCTCACCCCGCCCATCGACCACAAAGCCTCCACACCCTCCCCCTCTGAACCCTCACCGGCCCGCCTCCAGATGTTCACGCGCCGCGCCGCGGCCGTGATCTTCAGCAACCAGCGGCTGCAGCGCTGGTGCTTTGACGTCGAACTCATCTACATCGCGCAGCGGCTGGGGGTGCCCATCTCAGGTGAGGGAATACGAGAGGAATGTCTGCTGCATGCATGATGATCTGCTCCCCTTCAGAACGTTCCCCTTGAAAAGCAGGTGCTTGCCACATGCAGCCATGACAGATGCTTGGTGTGCTAGAAGGCAGCAAATATGCGAGAGGGGGCGCGGGGATCCTGCGGCACCGCCGCGCAACAGTGGGCCGCACGGTACAACAGCCAAGCAGGCGTGCAGCTGTCGTTTTGAATGCGTGCGCCTGCCCCGTGCGTCCCGGTGCCGCACTTCATGCGCCCTGACCCGGAACCCTCGCTTTTGCACCCCCACCCCCTCCCTCTCAAACCCGACTGAATCCAATCGGGCAACAACGGCGATGTTGTTCTCTGTCAGAGGTCCAGGTCAAGTGGACCGAGATGCCTGGCTCCAAAATCCGGTTCACATCCATCTTGCACATGGCCTGGGAGCTGGCAACACTCAAGGTGGGTGGGGTGGGGTGGGCGGCGCCAAGAGGCAATGTCAAAGTCGCGCAGCTGCGCAGGTTGGGCATGGGAGCGGGGTTTTTGGGCCCTCGTCGCCGCCCCCTCCCCCCAAAGTAAAGATTTTATCCGGGAACTGTACTCCTCCCCCCACTCCCCTCACTGCCTTACCGCTATCGCAGCTGTGCTACCAGTGGCTGCGGCTGTGGCGGGTCTACGAGGAGACGGACGTCAGGGGGGCGGCCAAGAAGGGCCAGTAGCAGCATTGAAGATGGCAGCAGCAGCGGCAGCCGCAGCGCCGGCGGGAGCGGCAGCGACAGCAGCAGCAGCAGCAGCAGCAGCAGCAGCGGCAGCAGCAGCAGCAGCAGCGGCAGCCGCGGAGGGGCAGGAAAAGCCACAGACCGGCCAGGAGCAGCAGCAGCCACGGAAGCGGCAGCCGCAGCCGCGGTCAGCGGGCATAACAAAGCCCAGGTTGCAGCACAACTGTGCAATTCTTCCGGGGCCCTGCCACGCAGGGGCGGGCGCAGCGACACCAGGGGCGGCGGCAGCCTGCAAGCGCCAGAATGGCGTTTGCTCCGGCGGCGGAGGCGGCGCAGGCTCGCGCGCGTCCCTTGGCGCGGGGTCGTGGTCAGGGCAGCTGCGTCAGGCCACTTGCCATGGGCAGGCAGATGGTGCGGTCGCACTTTTGGTGGCAGCCTCGCCCATCCGCCGGCGGCGCCGCGCCGCGGGTTGGGCCCGATGCACGGCAGGCTGTGCGCGGCTTGGCTCTCCCTGCCTTGCGCGCGGCCGCCAGGCCGGCCTTCCATATTACACTGTCAACTTCCTAGCTTTCTTGTTGCATTTGGAAAGGTCAAGTGTGTTCTTGACTCTCCTTTAATTTGCTGAGGTTTACAGAAAGGATATAGCGATGCAAGATCGTTATCAAGTGACAATTCATGCCTATCACAAGGGTGGGGGCTCAAGGCAAGGCGGCCGCTGTGCCTTTTGGTCAGGGCTGCGCAGGGCCGCCAGGCTGCAAGGCGCGGGGCAGCTAGGCCAGGCCAGTCGTGCCTTCCCCGGGGGTACACGCCTGCGCATATGCGGGAGACAAGGCATGAGGAGATCCTGGTATCAAGGCACAGCACTGAACGGCGGAACTCGGGGTTGGGGGTGCCTCTGCTGGGGTCTGGTGCAGCTGGCCGGCGGGTGAGCAGCTGGTGACGCCATTTCGTTGAGCTGGAGACGCCTGGTGTAGCAAGGCGTTTCCAGCAGCAGGGGGATTCAGTGAGACGGTTTTAACAAGCAACAATTCATTCATTTTTTTATAGTCAGCATGGGCCCGCGGCTTCTTCTCCTCGCAGCGGTCGTCCTGCACGGCTCGATCTCGGTTGCTAAAGGTGCGGTACGGTACAAGGCGTCCATCATAGCTGATGCTTGAGAATTAACAGCACAATCGATCTTCAAACCACTGTGAACTCACGTGCATATGCGAATGCGCCGTGCGGCATGCGCCGCTGGCTGCTAGTGAGCTCGTGCTGGGTCTGCGGCCTTCGCACACGTGCAGGCGGGGATAGAGTCTAGGTGGCCCCTACACCATGTGCACTGACATACTGATGCCCTATGCAAAGGGCAATTTCGTTGCCTTGCCTTGTCATGTGCATAGCCACGTGCAGTGCCCCCCTCAGCACCATCCTCCGCACCTACCTCACTGCTTGCTGGGCTGCTGATGCGCACTGCTGGGTTCAAGCTCACCTGTCTGTCAACACCAACTGCCCTCACACCGTACCCGACTCCCACCTCCCAACAATGCCCTCCCCCCAAGGCCCCGGGGAGTGGACGTGCCTGCAAAGTGGCCTGCCCCCCGCATTCTCAAACACCGTGCTTCGCCTCGCGCCTGATGGCAACCCCGAATGTGCGTCTGCGGACGGCAGGCGCTGCCTGCGGAACCCTGGGTCCAGCGGCTGCGCGCCGTGGAATGGGCGGCAGGTGGGCGGGACGGCGCGCACCGCCGGGCCCCAGCCGAGGCTATGGGGGCCGGCCGCGGGCGCAGAATGGCGGGGCAGCCTTTGGGGTCTGAAACCATCTGGGGATGACACCCATCAGCTGACAACATTCGTCGTTGATTGATGATTGCAAGCTGGCGCTTTGTCACCAAAGTTATAAAGTTATGGGACAGCCACGCATCTGCCCGTTGTTGATTGCCTGCAACCTACTGCACGCTGCCCCCCTTGTACCCCCCCCCCCAAAAAAAACCATCCTAGCTGCCGTCTGACACACACAGCCCACCCCGCCCACAGGTGAACCTCGTACCAAACATGACGCCCCTCCGCTGCGGCGAGCAGCACAAGCGAGCGTGGGGCTTCACCGGCTATGACCGGCCCGACCACTGGTGCACCCCCGCCAAGAAGCTTCTTACGGCGCTGGGTGGGCACTGGGCTGTCGTCTGTTGGGTGCAGCCATGCTTGTGTTTCCCAATCTGATCAGTACTTTGATCATTGTCAAACCTACTAGTAGTCCGCTGTTTTTCAGCAGCGTGGCCAAGCTTCTTCGACCAAGCACAGCTGCAAGCACGTCAGGCCCTGGTGCAGTAGTCATGGGGCCCAATGCTCACGGCGTCAAATCAGTTGGCTTCAACCCCGCAGTATCAAGTGCTGACGCGAAACAAACCCTGCAAATGCAAAACACAACACCCGCGTCGCGCGTGCCCTGGCAGCCACCTGCAAGCCCGGCAGCCTGGCCGCGGGCCTACCTTGCGACAGCCACGGATGCTGCAAGAGCGGCACCTGCCGCCCCAACCCCAACGCCGCCACGAGGGCCGAGGCCCCAAGGCTGTGCGGCTGCACGTCGGCAAAGGATTGCAGCCCGCGAAGCTACTGCGGTAGCGGGACCTGCCTGCTGCGGCGCATGGCTGGGGAGGTGCGGCCCAACAGCGTCGCTGCGGCGACAGGGTGCCTGTCCGGCGGCGCTGGGGCGGACGGCAGGTGCACGTGCCAGAGTGACGACCACTGGTGAGGCCAGGGGGCGGGAGCAAGGGCGCGGCACATGATGAGGCGCGCGTGCGGCCTGCCGTGGTTTGCTCGCTGGCCGTCAATCCTTGCACCGTGTTGTATGCGGTGGAGGAGCTGCGATGCAGTGAGGTCAGGGTGGTTTTTGATCTTGCCTGTCTGCTGCAGGTGACGTGGTAGCTGCGCTGGCGACCAGCTGGCTGCGTCACCACATCCCACCGCTCCCCACTCGCTGCCGCCTTACCGTATGTACCGTACACAAAGAACCCAAGTGAACAACACGGGCAAACACACACACACACACAAACACACACATACACACACAGAGGCACACACACACATACACATTCTCTCGTATTTGATCTCATTGTGGATGTTTTCCTGCAAGCCTGCAGCCCCCAATCCTCACCAACGTGCACTCACACACCCACACCCGCCCGTCCTCACCCACCCGCCCCACTTTCCAGCCCTCCAACCGGCTTCTGCCTCAAGCCCGGTTCGACCAAGTGCGCGCCCCTCCAGGTGTTTGGCGCGCCTTGCAGCAGTGTGCGCCAGTGCTTCACGCAGCGCTGCACGGGGGGCACCTGTCGCGACTGCTCGAGCGGCGCAGATTGCCCGCCGGGGCTCAGCTGCAACATGACGACCCGAGCCTGCTCTCACCGTGAGTGACTGACTCAACTCCCAGTTATTGATGCTTCTCAATCGACTGGCGCCGATTGCTGTGGCGCGCAAAGGTTGCTCATGTTAGCGATGGTTGCTGGGTGACCGGCGCTGAGTCAGCCGCACTCTCTCTGTGGGATGACGGTGCAGTTCAAGCACAAGTCAACTGCTGCCTGAATCCAAACCTCCCATGCCCTGCCTTTCCCCCTCAGGCGACCTCCCTCTGCATGCGCCCTGCAAGTCTGGGAAAGACTGCGACCGGTCGGGGCTGTGCGTCGGTGGCGCCTGCGTCGTTTGCACCCAGGACGCCCAGTGCTCCGCTTCCCCCCAGTATCGGGCGCGCTGGCAGTGCCGCAGGGCAGCCGATCCGCTGGAAAGCACCTGCCTGCCCGTCTTCCGGTGCTTTTCGAATGCTGCTTGTGGGGTGGCGGCCAGCGAAGACGACGTGGCGACGGAGGGGGTTTGCCACGGGAAGGCTTGCCTGCAGTGCGGGGCCGCGGGGGCGCGGCACACGAGGGTTGCGGCGCCCATGGACGTGAGCAGCCAGGGGCGGATTGTGTTCTGCAACATGGAGACGAACAGGTACTTCTAGCAGGGACACCATGCGATCATGGTTCCGCTGTGTGTTGCCGCACTCTGCATTAGCCCTCGCATCCGCTGATGCAAACAACTCGCGCGCGCATGGCACACAGCATGGCACACAGCATGACACACAGCATGACAATGGCATATGAGACGGCGCGTGGACCCCTTGCTGGCTATGTCGATATGACTGTGCTGTTTTATCGCCTATCTTCCAAACCCCGGGGGCTGTGATGCAGGCCGTGACGTGGTACAGCTCGGTACAGTATCACCAACAACGCAGCCACGCCACGCGTGCGCGCCACACGCGCACTTGCACGTGCTACACATTGGCAGCCCTTCGAAAGAATCGGATTCATCCCTTGACGCAATATCATGCTGTCCTATCGATGCGTGTCGCGAGTCAAAGAGGATGCGAGCACCGCATCGGGATCTTTGTGACGTCCACCACTAGTTTCCAAGGCACAAGACAAACGCGGAAGACTCCAGTTGTTTCATATGTTTCAGCTCCCCAAAATGGCTGTCTGCGCGATGGGCAATCCCCGTCCGACGCTGTTGCCAGTCGTCGCGTCACAAAGCAGCGCTGCCACTTGCGGCTCTTGCCTTTTATTCGGAGATATAACATGGGATGAAAAGCCCGATGCCTTGAGCTCCAACTCGGGCTGCCGCGATGGCCAATGGCGATCCTCTTCAATCGATCCACGGCTATCTGACCGCATCAGGGCGGCCCAGCACCGGTTACAATATCTCACTCAACCGCAGTGCGAGGCGGCAGCCAAGGTGGGGGTGCACATGCGCGGGCCGCCGCGGTCTTCGCTGTGATGCGGGATCTTCCCTTCGGGATGCCCGCCGCCGTACCTCGCGCCAGCGCGCGCTCCCCCATGCCCGCGTGGATGCTGCGCCGCAGCAAGCCGCCCCGTGCAACCCTTCCCTTCACAAGCCAACACTTCTGCATGCACACAAGATAGCGTTCGCCGCTTTCGGGATGCGGCACCTCATGTGTCTCTCACCACACCTGCATGACGTCACACGCCATACGTGCCGACCAATAACCCATATCTTGCCCCCGCCCCGCCCCCAAACTCCCCACCCGCAGCTCTCCGCCGATGTGCGCCGCTTCAAGCGTGCGCTGCTGCGGGAGGACCCTGGCGGCGCGCCCGACGCAGTGTGCCTCGCCGCGCGCCTGACCGGCGTGGGCTACGCCGTAACCATTCGCACGGCCATCGGCGGCGGCTCCGGCGGCGCCGCCCGCGGCGGCGGCGGGGG
>NW_014010685.1:7644-8307 GCF_000611645.1 Monoraphidium neglectum
GGGTCGGGCTGCTTCAGGAACCTGCGGCACGTCTTTTTGTCTGTGGTAGTGGGCGGCGGCGGCGGCGGCGGCGGTGATGAGGAGGAGGGGGCGCCTGTTGAGATGCTCGTGGACGCCAGCTTCCGAGAGGTGCGTAGGCAGCTGCCGCGCAGCTGCGCATCGGCATCACGCGGCTGGTCGCAAGAGCCGCCGCCGGCCTCTCCTGCTGCGCCTGCTGCGGCGCCCTCCCTCCCTCACCAACTGCTGCAGCCCTCCTGACTTCAAATGATTATTGTACATACAATAATCTCCCCTCACCGCCTTCCCCTCGACCCACTTTTTCCACCTGCCCCCGCAGCACTTCCTGATCCCTCACCCGACACCCGGCTACACTTCCCTGCTGTCCCTGTTGCCCGACGAGTTTGTCGGCACGCCCGCCCGCCTGCTGCCCCTGGTGCAGTGCCTGTGCGCCGAGATGGCAGCTTCCTTCCAGGACAGGGGCCTCGCGCTGCCGCCCTGGCGCAGCTCGCAGGCGCTGGCATCCAAGTGGCTCCCGCAGCGCCGGCGCGACGCCGCCGTGAGCGCGCCCGGGCCGGCCGCCGCGTCGGGCGACCCCGACGCCGCCGCGTCGGCGGCCGCGTCGCCGGCGCTCGCGGCGGCGGCGGTGGTGGCGTCGCCGCTGGC
>NW_014010684.1:0-7666 GCF_000611645.1 Monoraphidium neglectum
CCTCAAGCACCTGGAGCTCTCCCACGGCCTCATCAGCGCCGCGGGCCTCGCGCCCCTGGCGCTGTCCCTGCGCTCCCTGGAGGCGCTGCAGCTGACGGGCTGCGCGAGCCTGCACAGCCCCTGCCGCGCGCAGCTGCCGGAGCAGCTGACGGCGCTGGGGCGGCTGGCGACGCTCTACATAGACTTCACGCTGCACGTCAGGGACCTGCAGGTCCGCTGTGCACGCTGCGCGCGCTGTGCATGACGTGCATGCTGTGCGCGCTGTGCACGCTGTGCTTGTGCCCACTCCCTTGCGGGCACTCCTGGTTGTGCGCGTGGACGCGTCCAACTCAGCGGGCGTTTAATTCAGCGGGGCCAGTTCGGCGGGCTTGCTCTCACAACCGCATGCATGCTCAGACAAGGCTCGTTTGCTCATGCAAAACCCCCATAGACGCCATACGCACACATGCATGCACGGTCGCTGGCGCACACACGCTCCCATCACCTCCCTTGCATTGCGCTGCCTCGCTTCCCACAACCCTCTCCCCCTCAACCCCTCAACTCGAAGCCCCCAACCCCAAGCACCCCCACCCACTTCCCAACCCCCCAACCCCCACAGGTGCTGGTCCAGCTGCCCTCCCTCACAGCCATGACGGCCTCCCAGCTCCACGCCTGCGTCTCAACACACTTCGCCGGCAAGGGCTTCCAGCGCCTAAAGCGGCTGGCGCTGCACACCATAGAGCCGGACGCCTGCACCTGCCTGGCCGCGCAGGTCTGGGTCGACCACGAAGAACACATCAACCCGGCCGCGCACGCGCACGCGCACGCACACGGCGCCGCGGCGGCGGCCGCGGCGGCGGCGGCGGCGGCGGCGGCGGCGCAGCATGCCCAGCACCTCGGCTGGCACCACCAGCAGCACGTTTACTACCAGCCGCCGCCGCAGCAGCAGCAGCAGCAGCAGCAGCAGCAGCCGCAGCAGCACCAGCCCGTCGTTGAGCGCGTCGGCCTGCTCGTCGCGCTCTGCCCCAAGCTGCAGCAGCTCTCCGTCGGCTGCGGCAGCGCGTCGGTGCTGCGCGCGATAGAGTGCCACGAGGGCCTGCAGCAGCTGGTGGTTCACGGCCAGCCGCAGCCCTTTGCCGGCGCCGCCCCGCCGGCGGTCGCCTCCATCGAGGGCCACACCTGGGGCCTGCTGCGCCGCGGCCTCCCGCGGCTCGCGCGGCTGTCGCTGATGGACACGGACAGGCTGCTCGGCGGCTCCCCGTCGCCGGCGCTGCCGCTGCTCGCGCTGTCGCAGGGGCGCCAGGTCAGTGAGCTGCGGCTGATGCGCTACTCGGCGGCGAGCGACGAGGGGCTGGCGTTCAGCGTCGCGCCGATGGGCGGCGTGCGCGCGCTGGCACTCGGCGGTTGCACGGTGAGGCGCCGTGCGCGCGGGCTCGCCGGGGGGGCAGGGGCCGCGGATCCAAGGGGCGTGGCGGGGAGCTAGGGCGCTTGGCTTTTACGACTCACCTGTTCAAATTCCAGCATGTCTGCTCCCCTTGCAGGCCTCGTCGCCCCGCAGAACCGCCTTGCGCCGCGTGTCCATTGCCGCTCACAACCGTCCCTTGTAAAAGCCTCCACTCTTGCAACCTTTGCCACACACACCCCAACCCTCGCAGAAAGTCACAGACATGGGCGTAATCTGCCTGGCCCGCCTGCCGGCGATGGAGACCCTGAGCCTGTCCGGCTTCCCGCGCGTCACGGACGCCGGGATTTACGCCCTGCTGATGTCAGCGCCACGCATCCGGAAGCTGCTCCTGTCCGACTGCCGCCGCACGACAGCGCAGGGCGTCGGGGCCGCCGCTGAGGCTGCCTCCAAGGCGCAGGGGCGCAGGATCACCGTCGAGTGGTCGCGGCGCTGACGTCGGCGCCGCGCGCAACGCCGGGCATCGATAGAGTGGGAATGGCTGAACTCACGAGCGCGCCGGGGTGGGTGCCGCCCCCTAATGCGTGCCCGCACCCGGCGGCTTCCTTGCCGGGCCGTTTTCGATGCCTCTTAGCCATTGCTTTTGCCTTGCACGGGGGAAAGGGTTGCCCGTGTCGGAGCCTCTACTTTACGCAGGGCGTCCGTGCGCGGCGCAACCCTGTGTTGGCGTCAGGGGGCCGCCCCTCACGGGCCGTTGGGCGCAACCCCAGCCCCCTCCCCCGGAATACCCGCGCTTGCGAGCCACCCGTTGCCCTGGGCAGGCGTGCGGGGCGCCTCGATGCGTTCTGAGCCAGTCGGGGCTGGAAGGGGGGCGTGCGCGCGATCACGAACAAGCAGAGGTCGGGAAGAGGACGGGCGCGTGCGTGGTCCCCTCATCCCTGACCGGGGTCGGCCCTAGAAAATCTGAACTAGTCGGATACACAACGTATGCAGCGGCGCCCCGCCGCTGCCCCCTGCCAGGGGGTCGCCGGCGCCGCCGCCCGCGCCCCGCTGTTTAGGGGCACGGGGACGATGCGCCGCCGCCCCCTGCGGCACACACAAGTGTCTCAACCCAAAAAAACGCTGGCGGATGCTTCTTTGTGCCACGGACGCGTGGGCGCTGCCCAATACTTGCCGCATCTCTGCCTTTCTTTCGTTCCTGACGCCTCGCGCGCCCGCAACAGCCGGCCGATGGGCGCGCGCGGCATCGGACCAGCACTGCTCAAGAGATGTTTATGCACTGACCGGCCGCCGGGCGCGCCGCCCGCCGCCGCGCGCGCCGCCCGCCGCCACTGGCCGCGGGCGCGCGCGCGCGTGCGGAGGGGAAAAGGACGCCCGTCGGCGAGAATGAGGGGCTTTTGGGGAGGCGTGCGGTTGGGGGGGGGGGGTGTTGCAGCACGCCTGCCTGCAGTAAGCGCCTGCCAGGCACCCACCTCCGCCAACGGCGCCGAGAGATTGTGTGGGTCGGGCGTCCGCCTTTTTTCGCCTCGCCTTTTGTAGCGTCGGGTCGCCCCTGGGCCAATGGCACCCTCGCTCCCGACACGGCGGCCGCCGGCGCGCGCCGGCCTGAGCTGCGGCACAGCAGAGGAACGGGCGCGCTGGGCGGCGCCTAGGCCCTACGCACTCTGAAATGCGGGCGCGGTGGTGGCAAGGGTCCAGCACACACGCACGCTTGGCGATAGGCCCCGCCATCACACACGGCAACGAGCGCCCAGCTGCCGAAAGGCGCGGCCCCACTACTGGCAAGGCCTTTGTTTGATGCATTTCCCATAGGACAACGGCAAAAGTGGGGGCGGCACGCCTCGCGCCCGAGCCGCCTCTACACGCCAGGAGGCTGGCGGCCTCCACTCGGCCTGGGGTTTCCGGCGGGCTGCGGCTGCCGCCGCCACTTTGGCCGCCTGAAACGCCTCCCGCAGGGTTCAAATCACTTTAAGTTTGCCTCGAATCGCGCCCCAAGCCACGAGAGCCGCGTATTGCCCCCGACAGGCTGCGCGCCGCCGGCGCCCTTGACGGCCGGCCAGGCTGGCCCGCCTTGATGGCGAGGCGCCGCGGCGCGAGGGCAAGCCGCGCGAGCAAGCTTGTGCGCACACCTTTGCTCCCGCCTACATTCCGCCGCCGCTGCCAGGGGCCGGCGCATGTCACAGCTGTGACCGCTCCTCCTCACGCCAGAGGGTAGCGGGCGCCACTCACTTTTGACGGGCTCCGTTGTTGGCGCTCGGTCCGAACGGTCGTGACTAGCCTGGCCGCGCCCGCCACAGCTGCAGCCAGCAGCGCGGGGTTCCCACACTCAGCCGTTGGCCGGTTAGGCGGCAGCTTTTGAGGCCGTGAGCCCCCGCCGGCCGTTCGCAAGGCCGCTCCCTCCGGAACGCCCCATTTACTTACCAAGCACTCACGTACGCACAGCATTTTTTCTCGGCCCAGCTTGAATGCCCCACGTGCAAACCAGGCACTCTCCCCCACCACAATGGATGCGCACTGCTTGTCCCCTGTCGGCTCTGTACTACTGTTCGCTCTCATAAGGAGAATGCCGGGCATCATGGGGCTGGGATGGCTACCAAGCGCCACTGCTGGGTGACCTGGGGCGGCGCGGCTGCGGTGCGTTGTCCTGACCGTGCGCCTCCTCGCCCTGCCAAAAACCGCTGACGACGTGGGGCGCTCTCGGCATCAGGGTGTTGCGTAAAACTGCCACGCCCGTGCCTTTGCCCGGCCTGCCAGGCGCCTAGGAGCGTTGTCCACGTAAGAAGGGGGGTAATCTGTCACGAGGCGTCCATGCGGCAGGGGACGAACCAAGCTTACTCCCCCATGTGCTGGTCTCATGACTCATGTCCATGTAATACACATCCGTCTTAGCATTTGTAGGAGAAGAGAGTCAGCGGCTGGCCTGCGGCTGCGTAGCTGGGGGGCAGTATGCAAATGTTGCAGGCAAACTCTCGAGCACATTGACGGGGAGTTGTGTGCGAGAAGGCGAACGAACGGCCCCACGAGACCGCCGATCAGCGGTTGCGCTTGGCGGCGATTCATGATACCTGCGGCGTTCTGCGTGGCGGTGCAGCTTGAGCTGTGCCTTGAACCGTGCGGGTCCCGACAGAACAGCTTGACGTGAGCATTACCACTCATCAAAAGAGCAGATGCCTTGCATTTGTGCATTTTTGCAATTTTGCATGCAGCTATCAGCATGGTCTGCCAGCAGAAAGCCCAGTCAGGTGTACTGGCACAAAGATTCATGCGTGTCCGGGTTGCTGCAGTTGATGCAACCATCCAACCAGCCAGATTTGCTGGCAGGCTCATAAGATCGTGAAGCCTCACATATAAATACATCCAAGCAACTCGAATAAATGCAATTGGCCCATAATCAGTGCAGGATTGCGAAGTTTGTCAGGCAAAACGCGACAGAGCTGTCAGTGGCTGGGTTTTGAAAGTCGACGCGGTCGACCTCCTCCGGCAGCGCCCCCGTGTAGTCGCAGCGCAGCGCCGCAAACGGCAGCGTGTAGCGGCGCCAGCCGCCGGGCAGGGGCGAGCTGCCGTTTGCGAGGTCCGCTGTGAGCGCCTCGGCGTTGCAGAAGCTCTGGGTCTCGTCGTTGAGGACGAACAGCTTCAGGAGAGGCGCCTGCGAATGTGTCATTTGCATGTGGTTGCGTGTGTTGGTGCTCAGGAACGTGCGTGAGGCATGCCTGTTCCTGTGCGTGAGGCATGCAGATCAGGTTCATGAAACAGTCGATAGCATCAAACAGTCGATACACTCAGCAAAATAGCCTGCACTGAAAATGAGATCGTGCAACTTCCAGTCGATGATCGACTGGATCAGTTGGGGCAGGCATCAGAAGTTGGCCCAGAGGATTCAAGGCGGCACATTCAGGGGTTGCATGGTGAGAAGTTGGTGTGTCTCAACAGCCTCTCATACACGCCCAGATGTGAGCGCACCCCAAAACTCGCAAATAGTAAAAGGCGGCCAACCCTCTCACGCACGTTGGCGCCAGCTGGAGCAGGCGGGGGCGCGCCCGGGCGCAGGTCAAACTGCAGCGCTTTGGCCCCTGCGAAGGGCTGCAGGCTGGCGCCCCGCTTCACTTCAAAGGTGATGCCGCCTTTGGCCGCTAGCTCCACGCACGTGGCGACCTCGCCGGCGGGGCCAGCGCCTGTGCCCGGCACCAGGAAGTGTGAGTGTTGGAATGTGTGTGTGGCGTTCACCCAGCACTCCCTTACGGACGGGAATAACGAACGCCCTGACACGGGGCGCGTTGCTTTGAAAAATATTGTGGTCACTCACAGCAGGCTGGGCACAGCTCAGCTGAGCTGTTCACAGCTCCAACGCGGAGCTGCAGCACCCATGGTATGGTTTCTGTGCCACCAATTAGATCATGTTGCGCCGTACGAACGTGACATCCGGCCAGAGGGGCTTGAGGATTGCAGACACCCACGTGATGCGTGGGGGAGAGGGTGGAGATCGGGCCCACTCACCAGGGACCGCGTAATAGAATTGTGAGCCGCTGGCGAGCGATGCGCAAAAGGGGGTTCAAGGTTCGTAAGGAACGAGCAAGGAGTGCAGGTAGGGGCGCGTCGCCGATAAACGCCCGCTCGGCTGCTCAATTGCAGGAGCCTGCCAATGGCAGCTGCCACTGGCAGTGCAGCTGCGGGCAGACGCAGACCTGCGCTCCCCGCCAGGTGTCCGCGGCCCTGGCAAGCAACACGCGAACACGTGCGCCGTCCGATGCAGCCACAACACACCGATCGTTTTGAACCGTAATCCGTCATACCACACCTGTACACAAACCACCCCCAGCCGGCGCCCGTCCCTCCGCTGCCGGTGCCCTTGTAAATCATTTTTTTGTCAACAAAGTCCGCTGGCACAGACTGCCCGCTGTCGCAGTCCACAGGGCGGTATTCCAGCATCTGCGGATGCGGGGAGGGGCGGCGCAGTCCACAAGTATGCAACCAGTTCAGGGCAATCTAGCGCAGTCCAGTCCAGCCCAATTCCCAATTGTCACCCTGGTGCTGCCCAGGGTGACAGTGCAATCCCTATGTGTGGTGAGAAGGAGTTTCGGGCCGCAGGCTGCAGTCCGCAGGCTAGGCCGGGCGGCGTCGTCATCATGTGGCGCACGGGGTAAGCGGCCCCCTGTGCGCGGCAACATTTGAAATGCGGCTAGAGGCACAGGCTACAAGGCAGTGCAGCGCTGCCAGCCCGAACCTCCCACCCCCTTCCCCTGAAGCACCGATACCAGCAGACGCGCAGCCGGCGCGCACCCCAGCACACACATTCGATTGCTTGCCATGCATGGCGCGCAGTGCCCGCTACCAAGCAACCAGCAGGCAAATGCTTGGGCTCGCTATGCGCCCCGCGCGCCCCACCATCTGGCCGTACAGGGGGTGGGCCAGCTTTTCAAATGCCCAGAATGACAGGTCGAATTTCGTGATGCCGGCGGAGCCCCCGCAGCACTCTGGCTGGCGCCGCACCTCGCCGCCCGGCTTGACGCCGGGGGCGCCTGCGACAAGAAGCAGCGCGCGGTGTGATGTGCGGAGCCTTGTTGGCGGCAGGCCGCCTTGTGTGTGGGAGGACGCAGTGTGTACAGAGGGCGACGGGCCCGGCTGTCGTACTGGAATCGAACACCCACGTGATGATGACAGAGCTCTTTTCAGAGGGATTTGATTCGTACTAGTTGGCCACCATGGGATGGGGTGCTTTTCAAAGAATGATAGCTAAACCATCAAACCTGCTTGCAAGACCTGGATGCACGGGCACGCCCCCCCCCCCCCCGCATAAAAAACCAGGCCCAACCCGGTGACTTTGCAGGACTCAGGTTTCAATCACCTGCTTGCAGGACCTGGACGCAGGGGCAGGTGTCGATGACGCGCACAGTCAGCTCCTTGGACTCGTCCCTGCCACCAGGGAGGACAGGCCGCCGGCACCGGGGTGGTGGTCACCGCAGACGCAGCCGCTTACCCGGGCCCGCGGCGCGCGCCGCACGGTGGTGGGCCCCGGCTGGCGGCGGGCGGGCGCGGATGCCGCCCTGAATGCGGCATCCACGGTGGCAGCTGTTGCGCTATTTAAAATTGTGCGATCGTGCCAGGCACAACAATGACATATGCAGATCAGATCCGGCGGGCGGCAAAGCCCTGTGCGGTGTGAGCAAGACGCAACGGCGGACGCGAAAAGAGGGGCGCGAGGTGAACTGTGGCGCGACGCCACGCCCCCGGCCCTGGTCCCGGCCTTGGCCAACGCACGCCGCCGCGGCGGGCCCCCTTCCGCCCCCC
>NW_014010683.1:0-2040 GCF_000611645.1 Monoraphidium neglectum
CTTCCCACCCCGGTCCCCAACCATTGCCAACAATACAGCTCTGGCTCGAGGACGCCCTCGCGGCCACAAAGGAATTCAGGCCAAAGCTGATCCTCGCCACCTCCATGCACTACATAGGGGGCGCGTGGCTGATCCCCGAGCTCATAAAGCGCGAGCGCGAGGGCCGCCTCAAGCCGCGGCCGGACGCGGGCGCCGCCGGAGCGGCTGCCTCGGCACCGGGGACGGGCGGGGCACACCATGAGGGTGGGGATTGGGACCCGGCGGGCATCAAGCTTGTTGTGGGGCACACTGTGCTGTCTCACGTTACTGGGACGTACCTGCCCGCCACATGCGGTCTGGGGTCGACGCTGCCGTTTGCGTTCCTCAACAGGTGGGACTGATTGGGACTGATTGGGACTGATTGGGACTGATTGGGACTGATTGGGACTGATTGGGACTGATTGGGACTGATTGCACGCGCACGTGTGTGAGTGTGCGCGTGTATGCGTGTGTATGTGCGTGTGTGTGTGTGTGTGTGTGTTTGGGGGGGGGGTTACGAGGGGGGCTGGGGGCTTGCGGCGGCAGGCACTGCGTCTAGGCGGGGCTCTTGTGAGTGCCCTTTTTCAACAGCAGCCTCGCCTTGCACAGCCCTGGACGGCGGCGGCGGCCTGCTGCCATACTAAAAGGATTCCCCCCGCCGCCGCGCATGGCTGCGGCCCTCTCCTCCAGGGCAGCCGCGCCCACCCAAACCCCTGGCCTTCCCCCTCCGCAAGTGCCAATGCCCTTGGCACCATCCACCCCACCCTCCCTTTTTCACCGTCTCATCGCCGTCCCGACCCGCTTCCCACAAGCCCCAACGTCAACCGCAAGTCAAGATAGCCCACCCGGCCTCGCTTGCTCGCCCCTCTACCACGCCCCTGGCCGTTCCATCCCTTTTCGCATCCCAAAACCTGACGCTTGTGCCTGAAATCAAAAACACGCCGCCCCTCGCCAGGCTGATGTGGCGCGTCGGGCTGGGCATCGCCGACAAGAACCTCTACCGGCCGCTGCGGGCCGCAACCGTGGAGCGCTTCGGCCTCGACCCCCCGCCGCCCACGTGGCTCGAGAATGAGCAGGGCAAGCGGCCCCCGGTGGGCGCTTGCTCGCGGCGGCGGCACCGCGCGCGGCCGCCTTTCTCTCCGCGCAGAGACTCGCGGCAGAGCATAGGGCGCCCAATCAGGCTGCTGGGGGCGAGGCGGGAGGGGGCACGAATGTATCGACAGACGCTGCCACAGACAGGCCGCCGTCCAACCAGGCTTCCGTCCTGCCCTCGCCCTCGCCCGAGCAATAACTCTGACAAGCCGGTCTGCTAGTTGCCTGTTGCGTCGCCTTTTGAAATGATGTGTCGGCCGTGCATCGCTCACACCAAGCACCGCCCTGCTCGCCGCAGACGATCTACGTGTACTCATCCGCCCTCGTCCCGCGCCCCCGCGACTGGCCCGCCGCCGCCGTCGTCACCGGGCCGCTGCTGGGCCCCGACAGCCGCGCGTCGCCGCTTGGGCCGGCCGCCGCGGAGCAGGCGGAAGCCGCCGCGCAGCTGCCAGAGGGGCTGCGGGCCTACATCGCGGCGGCAAAGTGAGCGAGCGCGCCGTGGATCCGCACAGGACGGGCCTGCCTGTGACCTGCACCCGTCGCATGTTTCACGCGCCGCTGTTTGGCACATGCGCAGACGCCCGCCAAAGCGTCTCTGCCCCTTGGCTCATCCCATTAATGCCGTCCCGCCGGCGGCTCCGTGCTGAGAAAACACATGCAACGGCTGCGGTTGGCAGGCGTGCCGGCCGGCCCGTCGTATACGTCGGCCTGGGGTCCATGCTGGGGGCATACTTTGACAACCCTCCAGAAATTCTGAAGGTCTTGGCAGAGGGCGTCGCCCAAGCCCAGGCCGGCGCCGGCGCCGGCAAGGGCTTCGCGGCGGTCGTGCACACGGTCACAGGTGCGCGCGTGCGCACGCGCGCGGCGCCTCGGGAGGGCTCGCGCCGCGCCGCGCCGGCGGGAGGCGCCTGCACGCGCCCTGCGCGCCCC
>NW_014010683.1:2472-8100 GCF_000611645.1 Monoraphidium neglectum
CACGCGCCCTGCGCGCCCCGCGCCTCCCTGCTTGACCCGGCGCCGGCGCCGGCGCCCGCCCCACCGCGCTCCGCCCCAGCGGCTGCCTGCAGCCGCAGCTCCCTCTCTTCATGACACCCTCCGTTCGATCTGTATGATCTGTGTGATCTGTGTGATCTCCAGGCGCCCGCGGGGAGCACGAGGCCATGCCGCCGCCGCCGGAGGGCTCCGACCTGTTCTGGCTGGACCGGCCCGTGCCCCACTCGGCGCTGCTGCCGCTGGTCGACCTTACTGTGCACCACGGCGGCATGGGCACGACGCACGCCGCCGCCGTGGCAGGTGCGCGCGCCGCGGGGCAGGGGGGGGGGGTTAGGGGCCCTCTTGTCTCTCGCTCTCGCTCGATCACGCAGGAGCTCGCAGTGTTGCGTGCGATCGACTGCATGGGCTCGCTCCCGGCAGCTGGCGTTGAATGAATAATCCTGCCCCCTTGAGGGCCCTTGGTTTCTCAGCCCCCGAAGCCCAGGCCCGGCCCTGTTTCATCGCGACCCCACCACCCGCAGGCCGCCCCGCGATCATCGTGCCTGTCAGCCTGGCGTCCGACCAGGTCTTCTGGGCTGACATAATCCGCCGCCGCGGCGCCGGCGTCGCGAGCCCGCAGCACGCAGGCGCGCTGACGGCGGCGTCGTTCGCCCAGCTGCTGCAGAAGGCGCTGGGCGCCCTGCCTGTGCTGGCGGCGGCGGCGGCGCGGCTGGCGGAGGGCGTGAGGGCGGAGCCCGACGGCGTGGGGGCGGCGGTCGGGGCGCTGCGGCGGGTGATGGCGGGGGAGGCGATCGGCAAGGGGCTGCCGGCGCCGGCGCAGGCGGCGGCGTGATGCGTGGGGCGGGCGCGCGGCGCGCTGAGGCCACTTTGCATTGCGCCAGCACGAGCTGTGGGGATGGTGAGGGGGAGGGTGTGTGTGGCTTCGCGCACGAACTTGGGAATGCGGTGGTGGGTGGTTGGGGAGGAGGGGGCGGCTGGGTGACCGCATCTGTGGTTAGGGGTTGCTACACACTGCAACCGCATCATGTGGGAATATTTGTGACTATACATGTTTTCATCAACACACCACAAAGAGTCCTTCAGAAAAGGCTGGGGTGCTTTTTTGACATCCTGTCATCTGGGTTGAGGCCGCCCCTGCCTCCACTAGAACTGTTCTTTAAGTCAGATTCCACTGATATTTGAGGCACCTTGGGCCACGTACACTTTGTATTCCCAAAAAATCTACTGGTGTGTGGAAAGAGGGGGAATGTTTTTGATATACGTGCTGTTTGGGATGGCATGTGGGACGGCCTCGCAGTGTAATCTGCCGCAATTCCCGCGGAGCTCGACATTTTGGAGGGTGTTGCGGGGTCTTGCCAGATGCAATGCGCCAATGGGTGATGACCGCTATCAGGGCAGCTGAGGGCTTGAGTTTCTTTGTCCACCACGGCGACACAATTACCTTGGTTTTTGCGGGCTGCGTTGGCTGAGGCTGTCACAGGACACACACGCGAGCAGCTGCCTGCTCTTCGGGCTGCCTGTTCTGGCACATGCACTGTGTGCCACCAGCAAGGACATCGTGGTGTAATTTATTCCGAAGATAATATCTGATAGCATCAGCAACCCAATTTCGCCCAAGTCGCGCGACCGGCCATTTCCCGTGGCATTGAAAAACCGTTTGTCAAACACGTGGGGTCGAGCGATCTTCGTATGTTGATCGCTCTTCCAGTGCTGTATACAGCAAGAAATCTCAATTTTTCAAACCACACCTATTTTGTCTTCACCACCTAGCACTGCATCCTATCCAGACCGCTGCGGCACTGCGTGGCACTGGCGCGACTCGTGCGATTCGTGCTGTGCCTGACAGTTTTTTGCAGGATTAAACACATACCCCTCTGATCCAAGATCGTGTCAGGCGCACGGTGGGTGGCCCGAACGCTCGAACACTCCGTTGGAGCGGGTTGACCCTTGCTGTGCACCCTCATTGGAGATAGTGACTGCGGTCTTAGCGATTATTCGACGATTTTACACGTAGCATGCTGCCACCGCAGCCGTGCGCGTGGCACTGCAGCCAGCGGCGGCCGGGAAGTTTGACTGTGATCGGGCGCGTGCCGGGCGCAGGCCCATGATGGCCGGAGACACACGCACAGCCAGTGAGGCAAAAGACCCCAAATAATCTTGACACAGACGCCCTTGATCACCACTTGCTATCTGCAGGTTACCATGGCCCGATCCGCACGGGCTGCCGCGGTCCTGGCGGCCTGCGCGCTGCTGATAGCGACAGCGGTCCACCCCTGCCGGGCAGCCGACACCGCCGCCGCCCCCGCCCCGTCCGCCGAGGCCGACCTGCCGCTCTCCGCTGGCAGCAAGCCCGGCCTGCCGCCCGCCTCGCTGCCGCCCGGCGCCACCCGCGTCCTCACCGTCCCCGCCGCCGGCGCCGCCGCCGAAGCTGCCGCCGCCGCCGCCGCGGAGCGGCTCGCCGCCGACGGCGCCCGCCGCCGCGGCCGCCCCCACTTTCACGGGGTGCCCGTCCCGCTGGCGGGCTCGGCGCTCCTGCTAGGAGAGCTCAGCCAGGGCGCGACCCCCTCCGTCATCACCGTTGAGGACGACCCCTCCCCTACCGACGCCCCCGCTGCCGCTGACGGCCCCGGCCCCTTCGACTCCGCAGCGCATGACCTGGATTCACACCTCGCCGAACTGGTCGCGTCCCTGCGCCCCACGCTTGACAGCGCGGCCGCCATACGCATGGCAGAGCCCGCCGCTGCCGCCGGCCCGGCGCCCGGCGGCGAGGCGCCGTCCGCGGCGCCTTTGGTTTATGAGTTCGATGATGACCACGATCCCGGTTTCCTCGACATGATGCCGAAGGGGGGCATCGCTGACCTGGACAAGCTTGCCAAGGAAGTGCGTGTGCGTGTGCGCGTGTGTTGCATGTGCGTGTTTGCGAGTGTGTGCGTGCGCATGCGTGTTTGTTTGACCGCACGGTGCGTACGCTTCAATGCATCCGCTTACCAGATGCGATTTCAGCAGGCTCATGTGCGCCAGCTGTTGGGGTGACGGGCAGAGGCGTCTTGCTGTCGCCGCACCCTCCGTCCCAGAGTTTGTCGCTCAGCGGGTTCAGCAGGGCTTGGCCGCCCCCGCTTGCCTGTCAGTGCGCATCCACCAACTTGTTCGTCCATCCAACGGCGCGATTGACATTTCATCCGCAATAATCAACATCTTTCTCTCCAACAGGCAGTGACCACAGCAAACGAGGCCCTGGGCCACGTCGCAGACGCGGTCAAACACGCCGTGGACTCGGTCAAACTCGCCGTCAGCGACGCCGAGGGCGAGGCCGCGCCGGAGGCTTCTGACAAGAAGTACTTTATGGGGTGGCTGGGCGGTGACGGCAAGTGGGTGCCCACCGATGCCAAGGGGGAGGTGGCCGCCCAGGCGGCGCCAGCCTACTACGTGACTTTCAGGTGCGACACTCGCAGCAGGCACACCCATTCCTCCCTCTCGGAGGCAGCGCGGCGGGGCGCGAGGCGTATCGAACTGCATCGGCCTGTTGGGGCCCGACGAAACCGCTACAGGGCTGCGACGCCTTGCGCTGCGGCCGCTCCTTCGGCCAGTCGCCGCTTGCTGTGACGTGCGCCAGACCGCGCCCTTCGGGGCTAACTCGCGTGTCAATGCAACCCACCTGCGCACTCATCCTGCGCACCCCCATCGCCCCCTGTCCTCAACTGTGCCCCAGCCCGTCCTTTGGCGTCGAGGTTTGGGAGGTCGACCCGGCCTTCTGGCCGTGGCCGGCCTACAATGAAAGCGAGAGCAGCGACGGTCTCCCCGACTGGTTCCCGCCCTTCGAGGCCGGCGGCAACGCCGGCTACGACTACTGATGACGTCATCATAACCGGTGACTTCGTCGCTCGGCGCCGTGCGTTTGTGGCGGCTGCAGGTGGGGCCGCCGTCCAAAGGCATCCGGCATGATTTTCAGCCTGTTTGCATGCTTTGTGGCCTTGCCCTACCCCGGGGTTCTACGCCGAGCACGGCCAAACTGGAAGATTTGCAACTGCTGCCAGCGGGTCGGTGACCAGACACGTATTGCGCGTGGATGGCTGATCGTGGCCCTGCCTTTTGCTCATGCTCACATTGCAAGCTGAAGCACGGCTTTGGATACATTGCCCGACCGACCAACGCCTGTCACTTGATGGTCCTTTGATGGGGGCGTGCGCATGCAAGCGGGCCAGCGAGGCCAGAGCCCCGCCTTCTTGCTGCTGTTGTCTCAGCGACATGTACGGTACGCCGACGTACTCAATAAAGGCCGTTCTTCCCAAGCACAACTGTGTTGTTGGGGGCGCCTGCCCCGCAGCATCACGCATGTGCAGGCGCCACCCTGGCCGACGGCGGATGCGGTTACGGCGGCGGTGCTATTGCGCACCCCGTAGCGCCACGCGCCGCCCCCGCGCCGCCAAACCTGACGCCAGGGCGCCGCCCCCCTGCTCTCTTGAGCCGCGCCTCAAGTGGAATGCCATCACCACAACCGCGGCTGTATCTGCCCTCACGCCCGCTCGCTGCCCGATCCTTGCCGCTTTTGATCCTGCCGCCATCTGCGAGACATGTGCTACCTTTTTTTATGCAGGGAGGAGGGTTGGGCCCCGCCTTGCGTCGTTGGGGCAGCGGGTTCAACCAACCCTCTGCCCGGCCCTGCACCTCCGTTTGCGACACACCAGCAAGCAAGTGCGACGATGCTTACGTAAGCTGTCCTCTCCAGGGATGAAGGGAAGGCATGCCATTTCAAAGTGTAGCTGATGTGTGGATGATGGCCTGCCTGGGTCACTCGCGGGCACACGCACTTGCGTATCGCAGGCAGCCCTGCTTGCATCTTACGGCCAGCCCCGCTCCCTCCGCTGCCAAGCATTGTGGCACACATGGCTTTCGTTTAATGATGGGCACAGGCATGGTAGCCTCGTAAGAGATACGGCAGCATGAAAAAGTGCACATCTGGTGGCAGCACAAGCTAAGATCCGAGGCAGCAGCAGGAAAAAGTGCAACTCAGGTATGGCTTGCCTGTTGGTGACAAGCAGCTACAGAGAAGCAGCTGGCGCCAACAGACAGCGAAAGACATTGCATAAGCAAATTGCCACTGAATACTGGACGCACAGCTTTGTTTGGTTTGAAAATGGGTGCAGCCACAAGAGAACTGCGGGGGTGGGCACATTGAGAACTGCAGCATGTGTAGCTTGCCGTTGGGCTTGCCGGCTGTCGGCTGCGGGTGCGTGCGTGTGCGGCGAGCGTTTTACTGCGCCGCCGGTGCATCAGGATTGAAGGGGTGGCATCAAGAAGGGCGTGAAGGCACGAGCAAAAGGTGCCACGCCTACTTCGTTGCAGTGCTGCTTGTGCAGACAGCGCGCGAAGGGCGCGCCATTGTCATTGCTACAATCGATGAACAAAACCGCCAGCACCCAGGCGGCCAAAAAAACCATGCGCGACGTGGCGCGCAAGCAAAAGCGCCACCTCACCAGCGGTGGCGTCCCGCAGCAGCGACAGCGGGCTACGAATCCCAAGGTGCGGCCTCACGCGCGGCCACGTGTGTGCCCTCGCCGGCCCGCTCCCCCTCCGCCCACGAACCAGCCCCCGCCGCGGAGCGGGCGGCCG
>NW_014010682.1:0-1482 GCF_000611645.1 Monoraphidium neglectum
CAGTGGGGGTGGGGGGGCAGAGGGGAGCAGGGAGCGTGTGGATGAGGGGGAGCCCGGGGTGGTGGTGGGGGGGGTGCTTGTTGCACGGGCGTCGAGGGCGAGGGCGCCTCTCAGCCTCGCATCACCTTGGGTGCGCACGAACAGACTGGCCGCAGCACAGCGCATGCCACCGTCGAATCAAGTCAAGAGTCAAATTCAGCCGAGTCAGACTTTGTCAAGAGGGGATGGAAGACACACAAAGCTTACAGGCGCAAGGGGGGTGGTTGACGGCCCCACCTGACGGAGTAGAATGCCAGGTTGGCACACAGGCACCCCACCGCGAGCGGCAGCGACGGCGCACCCGCCAGCGCCAGCGGCAGCGCGGACGTGGCGCAGCCCAGGAAGGAGGCGCACTGGAAGGCGCGCCGCACCGCCAGGGCAGGGGCGCCCCCGCGGATCAGCCTGCGCGGTGCGGGGACGGTTAGGGGAAGTTGTCATGGGGAGAGGGACGGACAGAGGTTGCGCACCGGGGGTGGGGGCTCTTGGGATTTGGATGGGGCTGGGCGCTATGCATAAGCGGGCCGAATGGCGCTGTGGCTGTTAGCATCAGGCCATTGCACCCCGTTTCCTTACAAAAGCATTTTTGTGTGCAGGGCACGCCACACCCAGTGACGGTCAACCCTCGAGCTGCTGACAAGGCAGGCGGCAGCGGCCCCAGCCCCTTTTACACACCCCTTCCCCTGCAGCCGCACGCGGGGCTGCCGCCACACACCTGTCCGCCGCGCCGCCCGAGGCGAGGCCGACGGCCGCGGCGGCGAGCCAGGGTAGGGCGGCCATGGCCCCCGTGGCGCTCAGCTGCTGGCGGCCCAAAGAAGACAGGTACACAGGGATCCAGTTCTGTGAGTTGCGGGGCGTGCGGAAATTGAAAAGCTGCGGGTTGCGATATGCTGGATCATTGAATTGTGCAAGCGGTGGCAAAAAGTGCAACTGCGCATGCATGCACGTGCGCGAGCATGCAGGTGCCGCGGGCGTGTGGAGCGGAGCCAGGTCAAGCGCAGTGTGTCATTGTGACGTGTCCTGCGCGGGGCACCGCGCCTGCGTCGCAGTTGAGGGTCGGCGGCAGTGCTTTGGGTGCAACCAAGGAGCAGCTGGGTTGACAGCTGGCCCTGCGCACAGCCTGTGCACATGAACCACGCAGGCTCGCAGGAGCAAAACTGGCATGCAATACAGTAACCACTGGGTGCCCTTTGCGAACCAGCGCATACGTGTATTCATTCATGTCAGTTCCCAGATCTCACATCAGATCACCTGCATTAGAAAAAAGCCGTACCCGATCGTCGCGTGCGCCGCGCACAGCACCGCAACCTGGCGCGCCCCGCGGCGCGTCAGCCGCATGCCCAAAAACGACACGCCTTCCGCCGCCGGCGTGGGCCCGGCGGGCCGCTGCGCGGCCTGCCTGCCATCCTCTTTGCCTGCTGCAAACGAGCCGGCCGCGCCTTGGCC
>NW_014010682.1:2266-8450 GCF_000611645.1 Monoraphidium neglectum
CCCCGCCGCCGCTCGCGCCCGCCGGGGCCGCCGCGGCGCCGCCCGGCCGTGCCGCCCGCGGCACGCCGCCCAGGCCCGCAGCCGCGAGCACGGCGCCCGCCCCGGCCGCCCAGGCGGCGCCAGCAAGGCCCGCCCAAACAAACGCCGCCCTCAGGCCGCAGGCCTGCGCCAGCCGCGGCGCCAGGATGAGGCCGGCGACGCCGCCTGACAATGGGTGGGCGGGGTCGCGGGAATCAAAGGTTGGAGAGACGGCGTACGTGCGGCCCAGGCGCAGGCGCAAGCGCGGACTCGCGACGCGAGCTCTGGGGTCGAGCAAATGCGAGGCTCATGGGGCCGACTAGTGCGTTTTGGGGCGGCCAAGCAGCACCGGACGGCTGGTACACCACACACCCGAGTGCATTCATCATTTTTGCGGGCGGCCAGCACATTCAAAGCACTGTGTCAGCAGGTAGCAAAGCTGCTGCAGCAGGTTTAGGACAACGCCCCACACCAAAATATCCGCATACACATACAAATGCACAAGCAAACACATGCACACACACACACACACACACGCACCGCCCTACCTATATTAAACAGCGCGTAGATGATCGAAACGCACCCCGCCCTCCGCCCCCGCGGCACCCACGCCGCCACCGCCGCCGCCACCGCCGGCATCGCACACGCAGACGCCAGCCCTAGCAGCACCCGCGACGCGTACACCGCCGCGAGCGAACCCCCGCCGCCGCCGCCGCCGCCAGTGCCGCCACCGCCGGCCCCGAGGGCCGTTAGGGCGGTGGCGGCGGACCACAGGGCGAGGCCGGACAGCAGGACCTTGGCGCCGCCGTGTTTGTCGGCCAGGGCGCCGGCGGGGAGTTGGCCTATGAGGTAGGCTGCGAGCATGGCGGCCTGGGGTATGTGTGTGTGTGTGTTTATGTGTGTTTATATGTGTGTTTATGTGGGTGTGTTTGTGTGAGTGTGCACGCATGCGTGCGAAGTGTGTGTCCATGCATGCATCGAACGCCATTCATACTCATGCGCTCGCATGGGTGTCGTATGTCGGCGCACATGTGGTCGCATGGCCCCGTTGACTCATCAAGATGGGCACCCAGCTTCTTCAACGCGTGGCAGGGCGAGGGAGTGGCGCCAGCATGCCAGGCGCTGCTGTGCTGTGCGCCGCACCTGGATCTCTCCCATCTGCCCGGCCCGCAGCTGCAGCCTCGTTGCCAGCTCTGGAAGCAGCGCCGAAAACGTCGACCGGTGGAGGTTGCTGCAGGGCGGCCGCGGGTGGGGGCGCGCCGCTGTTGTTTATCGGTCTGGTCGCGGGGCGGCGACGAGCATGCTCTGGTGGGGGGCCTGCAAAAGCCACGGCCGCGCTCTTGTCGCCCTCAATAGACACGTGCCGCTCAGGAGGGCGGCGCGCGGCACACGGCACGCGCCCGCTGGGCCGCTTGCGGGCATGCGGTGCAGCAGCGCTCACCAGAGGAGCATCGCGCCTGCCGTGGCCCCAACCACTTTTGGCCACTGCAAGGGTAGCGGCAGACGGTTGGGGTGGGTTGGGTGAAGACCAATGTGGTGGTTTGCATCCCACTTTGGTCCTCAGCATCATTGTGGCAAAGACTCACTCCAGGAAAGCCATCAGCCTCAGATGGTGGCTCCGAGGCCGCGGCCGGCGTGCTGGCCGCTTGGGGCGGGACGCGGCAGCGGCGCCGGCTGGGGGGCCACAGGCTGCTACTTCTTGAGCTGCTCCAAACGGCCCGCCGTGCGTGTCCTGTTGGTGCTCTGTGGCCGGTTGCCATGGCGGGATCAAAGGTGCGCTGATGCATAACGTGGCGTGTGCCTTGACCCGTGCGGCTTTGCATCTGGCCGGCCATGCCCACAGGAGCGCAGCGCGAGCGGGAGCCGGGTGAAACACTAGATGCTCATGCTCAAGCTGCCACCACTACGCAACATGTTCAGAAATTTCCTAACCGCCAAGAATTCAGCCGCAACTCGTCTGGCCTACGCACGTGGCCCGTTTACGTAGCGATCTGGAGACATATCGAGTAGATCATTGATCTAGGTTTGAAATCGCGTGCACTGCAGCTTTAGGAGGTCGAAGTTCGCATCCACCGGGTTGTAGATCGCTCTAAAAGCACAAAATTCTGAGGCAGGCCGCCTTGACTCGCCCATCGCGTCATCGCAGCGAGTGGTGGCGATCAGATCAGCCCAAGCCGTCTGCAACTGCACCGGCGCCTGCTGAAGTGTGGGCCGCGGGAATGCATGACATCAGTTCATCCACCTGAATCATTCATCGTAATCTGCATGTTGATTGGGTCGGCGATCCAAACGCCCATGTCACATCTGCGGACAATGACCGAGTGACCTGTGGTGCGATAACAACATTACTCCCGCCGCGACGTCGGTGTGATCTGACCCGTTACCGCGCATTACTTGTCACGTCTGAACAAATATGGGTGTGTTGTCTGGGATTTCGTGCAAAGGGCATGGGTCCTGCACGACTCGTGCAGCGATGGTGCGGGGCCAGCTGCCAGCCATGAGCCGTCGGTGACACACAGCGAGGGCAGGCGAGCCGTACGGATGCCAGCGCAGTGCGTGCGCCACGGCCGGGTTGGGCAGTGAACGGTGACGTTGCTGTGCTCGCAAGCTCAAGAAAATGCAAATGGTGAGTGGTGAGGGCCCCGACAAAGTCCTAACCTTGAACCCTTCTGCCACTGGCTACTGAACAAAGGTGGGGCTTGACAGGCGTGTGCCGCTCGAAATGCTGGTGGGAGTGAAGTGCAGGGCCTTGTGGCAGGCCTGGAGAAGCAAAATTAGATACCATGGGGTACACAAGTGTTCACAAAACATGAGCATGTGAAGGCAAGCCTGCCGGCAAGCCACAAGCGAGGCAAGCCTGCTGGCATGGCACAAGGCCAGAGGGGTTTCACACTCGCCTAGCTCACATCGCTGAGGCGCTTAATCCTGCTGCAAGCTAGTGTATGCGCGTTGTCGTCCCTTCTGCCGCTGGGCTCACAAGCAGCATGCCGGATGCAATCGAGCACGCGCGTGTTTGGCGCCATGCATCGTGCGACGAGAGTGCTGCAAAAGAGGGGGCGTGAGTTGACCGGCCAGGGGCGCCACTGACGGGCGCACCAGGTAATGTGCAGGGGGCGTACACAAGACCTCAAGTGCGTTTGGAAAAGCATGAGCGTGGGCGATTCGCCATCCTGCAGGACGACTGTGCAATCTTTGAGGACACAAGGGAGAAGGAGGATAATAACCACATCGCGGCACAAAACAGTCTGCTGCATACACTACTGGCGTTGAAACAAGAAAGTAGGCGGGGCCGCCGTGACGCGCGGCGACGATCCGCCGCGGCGTTGAAATCCTGCTGCGTTGGTGCAAGTACACGCCGGTGTACACACACGCACCTCCGCATCAAAACCCCAGGAAACAATGGACCATGGACCCATACATGGCCAGGGGCTGCCGGCCGCGGCGGCCACAGCGACAACACACTTTCCGGGCCACTCTCCGGCGTCGGCGCGCCGCTTTCCGCGCGCCTCACGCTGCCAGCACCGCGTTCACCACCGCGTTCACCCTCTCACGGATCTCCTCAGTCATGCCCTTGGCCCCTGCCGCCGCCCCGCCCGCCGCCTTTTCAGTCATCCGCTGCCATTTACTGGACAACTGCTGCGGCGTCGCGCCCTCCAGCTCGGGGGCATCCTCAGCGAACTCCCAGGATATCTTGGCGGGCTTGGCGCCCTCCCTGTGTAGCGCATCGGCCACAAACGCCTCCGCGCCGCGGAGGAGGGCCTCCACCTGCGCGGGCGTCCAGGGGAGCCTCGCCTGCGCAGCAAGCAAAGGGTGTTGATAGGGGCGGCGCGTGCAAGGTTGCGCAGTGAGAGGTTGCAAAGGGGGGCGGCAGGGCTAAGGGGGAGGGGGGCAAGTGCAGACAGAGGATCGAGCGCGGCCAAAGAGCAGCCGTAGGGCCGAGCACGGCGGGTGCTACGCCCAAGGGACCAGCCGCGTTTTGATTGAGGGCCAACGGCAGCCCAACGCACCGCCGTGTTGGCTTGGTCGGGCGCCTGGCGGGGCTTCTTGGCGCCGCCGCCGCCATTGTCCGCCGGGCCGCGCTTCTTTGAGGCGTTGTAGCATTTCCGGCAGTGCTTGGTGCCCCAGGAGCACCCCAGAAGCAGGATGCCTGGGCCTTGCCGGGGGGGAAGGCCTTGCAGTTGTCGCCGCGGGGGCAGCGCGCGGGCTCCTTGTTATCGGCCTTGCACGCATGCGCGCTCGTAGCAGCCCTCGCTGCAGTAGTCGGCCTTGCGGATGCATGATTTGCCCCAGCCGACGGCCTGGCAGGGACGCTTGGTCTTCTGGGTGCCGGCGGCGCTCGCTGAGTCGGGCAGATCTCTGTCAACGTGGTGCCGCATGGGGGGCCGGGGCAGGTTGCGATCGCATGGGCGTGTGCGTGGTGGCTGGGCAAGAGCTCAGGAAGTTGCCGCCATGCGCCTGACGGAAGCGAGCATGCGGGGGTTCCGGAAGGGCTGCATGGCGCATGCATGCGGCGCATGGCGCACAGGGCGCCGTGAGGTCTGGCCGCGTGCCTTGAGTGTCGTGCGAGGGGTCTCGTGCGTGTCATGCGCGAGGCCGGGCAGTGGCGACAAGGCACTGGGCGCTGCCGCGGCGGCCCAGGACCCGACATGCCAAAATGCCAGCGGCTGCGCGGCGACTAACTATCTGTGCAAATGCAACGACGCGCCACACACTCACGCAGCAGGGCGGCCCATGTCGATGTTGCCCAGAGCCGTGCTGCGCGACAAATGAAGCAGCTGCAGACGGGCGCAGGCGGGAAGATCCTGCGCAGGCGCATGCAGCGATGGGACGGGACGCAAGGTGCATGTTTTACAACCTGCACAAATCACTGGAGGGCGACACTAGCTGCCGCGACCAAGGCAGAGGCCAGTGCATGGACGGCGCCCATCGCCAAGCGGCAGCATATGAACATGCCCCTCAACAACCTGCTAACAGAGAGCGGCGGCCAGACCCTCATGTGCCGATGCACACCTGGATGTTGGTGATCACAGCGTGAGCCGCAAGACGTTTGATCGCACGCGTTCTCAGATCTCGTAAAACTGGCGCGTCGCTTAAACGGTGGTTTCAGATAAAGCGACGGATGGCATGGAAGTTCCAATTGTGGCGGATCGTCATAATAATGGTAATGGTAATGAAATGCGCAAGAATTTGTAATGCGCACCGACCCCCGCCTCCACAACTGCCAACATCACTAATGGGGCAGCGCGAGCGACCACAGGGATGCATCACCGGTGTGGCAGAATGCACCAGCCACAGCAGACCTTCCTGCCATGCCCGTGAACGGCGTTGGCTGCCATCTAGCAGCATTCACTGGGCGGCGGCTGAGTGCGCGGGAGAGGCCCGGGTTGCCTCAGCTGTGAGTTGCGGTCGCCGACACCCTTGATGGCGCCTCTGACACCCTTTCTGCCAGCAGCCCCAGTGATGCTTGCACGGCACGGAGAAATTTTCAATTAATGATAGGCTTGAGGCATCCTCAGGAAACTTAGGGGCTGACCTGCTGAGGTTGTTGCCCTGCAATGCGCCGTGACCAATGTTGCCCACTGCTCCCGCAGCCGTATCGTTTGTGCAGCAGCCAGAGGTTCTTTTGTCTTTGTTTACATGCCCGAGGGGCTACCGCGGCGGCGCAGGCCGCTTGGGCCGCTGCAGCGCAGGCTGCGCCGCGCTCGGCCGCAGCGGCTGCTGCAGCAGGCGCGCCGCCGCCGCTGCCCTGGGGTCGGCCGGCGCCGCCGCCGGGGCCGGCGCCTGTTCGGCGCCGCCGCCGCTGCTGCTGACGCCGCCGCCCCCATTGCTGCTAGGATTGTTCTCGCCTAAACCCTGCGCTCCATCAGGCTGCCGCCCCTCCCCCGCCGCAGCCGCAGCCTGGCGGTCAGACGCCTGCCCGTCCTCCTCAAGACTCCCGAGCCCTCCTTGCTGCTGCTGCTGCTGCTGCTGCTCCTGCTCCTGCTGCTGCTGCTCCTGCTGTTGGCGCCGCTGCTGCTGCTTCTGCTGCTGCCCCTTCTCCTGCCGCGCCGCCGCCGCCGCCGCCCGCATCCTGTCCGCCTGCTTTGCGAGCGCGGCCATGCTGTCAGCCATGCTGGGTTGCGCCTTCCTGCCCGCCCCGCCGCCCGCGGCGCCCCCCGCCCCGGCC
>NW_014010681.1:0-5150 GCF_000611645.1 Monoraphidium neglectum
GAGGTCTGGGTGCGTGTAGTCGGCGCCTGGGGTGGGCCGGGGCGGGGTGGGGCGTGGGGTGGGCTGTCGAGGTGCGCTGCTGGGGGTTGTGAGGAGTGCAAGTAATGCGAAGCTGCACAACCCAATGAGAAAACATGCGGCGTCCGAGGTTGCTTTGACTTGCTAGGCGCTTCAGGCGGAGGATGGATACTTGGTGGTCCCCAAATTCAAAGGGGGCGGTGGACCGACCTGTGTCAAGGACAGCCACGAAGCAGCCAGCGCCTTGGTAGCCCGCCGCCGCGGCCGCCGGCTGGCCGATGAGCGGGAGGCTCTGCATCAATTTTCTGTAGTTCCGCCGGTTGGGCTGGACAGACGCGACTGACGGGTCCCCTTGCAGCGCCTTGAGCGCGGCACGGCTGGGCAGCGAGACGACCGACGCGGGCAGGTGGGTGAAGTCGCGCGCCAGCGCCGCGCCGAGCGCAACGGCGGCGCCGCCGGGCGCGAGGACGCGCGACTTGACAGCCCGCTGGGCGCGCAGATGCGCGGCGTGCCCCGCGCCGGCGGCGCCGGCGGCGTCCAGGGGCGAGGCCGCCGCTGCGGCGGCGGCGCTGAGGGGGGCGGCTGCGGCGGCCGCCTGCCCTTCGTCCTGTCCCACTTTGTAGGTTACAATCCATTCCGCAGTCTCGCCCGCTGCCATGGCTGAGAGCGCGACAGCCTCAGGGTCCGCCGCGTCCCCGCTCTGCCCGCCGCTGGCATCCGCCCCCGCTGCTGGCACTGCTGCTGCTGCTGCTGCTGCTGGGGCCGCTGCGGCGGCGCGCATGGCGCCTGCGGACGGGGCGGCCGCCGGGGCGTCGTCGCTCACCACCCAGCCACCTGCGTTGGAGTATGCACGGGTGCATGCGAGTGTGGTGTTACTGTTTGTGATGAGCTTTGGAGTTGCAGTCAACGGCACAGTGTCTTGTTGCGGCGCGACCAGCAAAGGGGGGTCACCGCGCGTTGCGCCAGACTGTCAACTGCTGCTGCTCCGCACCCGAGGCTGGGGCGGCCACCACCACCAGCAGCAGCGCTGAGAGCAGCAGCCGCCACTCTAAGGTGTGTGTCTGCATCCTCAGGACCTTTTAATCTGCAGCGGCGGAGCGGATTGGATGTGCAGCGACGAGGCAGCACGTGCTGAGACATTAACATCACGGGGGACGCCGCTGCAACACCGACCGTTCACGCGCAAGTTCTGCTGGGTGTGAAGGAAACAGACGGAAGCTCTGCGCACCATGGATGCACTCTCAAACTACTTCAAGGATATCAAACTATTACAAGGGTGGGCTGGATGCAGCAGAGGCACTGATTGCACGGTGCTTGTCCACCTTGGTGCGACACTGGACAGGTGGAGGATGCGGGAAAGCACACCTCTATGATGATGAACGGCTGCGCTATCTCGTGCATTATCACGATCACCCCGTATCTATCTGTTTGTCGCCTTCCTCTGTTGGTACGCGGAAGGTCGGTGAATTTCGCAGTGTTTTTCATTTCCCCATGGTACGGGGGGCAGAGACTTTGACTGGTATGAAAATCACATGTGAGAGATTGAGCGTACTTTCTATCATGTCTGAGGAAATGGCACCCGCGCAAAACGTCTCCTACAAGCGGGCACACACCTCTCATCCGATTAGAGAGCAAACAGTGTGTCGAATTGTCCGTGCGCTGCGTCACAACAGAGGCTTCACGCCATACCATATCACAGCGAGAAATCAGCGTACCCAAGTCGATGATTACAGGGTGCTCGGCCACACACGCGGCTGGGGTGTCACCACCGCCGACCCACCGCTGCCGCAGCGCAGAAGAAATCAGGAGCTTGACGACCTGGGAGTCATCGCCAGCGGATCACGAGTAGCCAGTGACGACCCCAACAGCCATACGGGCACGCCACTGCCGCGGTATGCGAGCCCAGCTGCGCGCAGTCAGTCGTCATGTCCGTGGGTTGTCAAGCCTCACCCCAGCGCGGGTGCACAATGCTGCAGCTCGCTGACCCACTCACCCTCATGGCACTTGCACCTTCTCCATACACCTTACACCTAGCACCTGTACTTGCCTGGCCCGCTGAAAGCACCTCATGCCACGCGTCCAGTCCGCTGCATCGAAAGGCAAGCACACCGCGCCACAGCAACCGAACCACAAACGGTGCACACTGCTGTGCACCCTCCGAAGACGCCAGGCGCACGTGCCAGTCAAACATCACAGGTGCTTTCTGCAGCACCGAACGCAGCCGAGCCGCGGCCCCGACAGGACAGCGGCCAGTCTGGCCACCGCTGCCGCCCGCAGTCAGGCGGCACAGCCAAGGGGGTCATGGGGTGGGGGTGGCCCCGCACCACAAGCACAAACTCCGCAACACTGCAGCCCCGCGCGCACGCACAGGCGCAGCAGCGCGGGCGTGTCGGTCAAACCCAACAGATCACGGAAGAATCACGCTAGCGCCCGCCGCGGCGCGGCACGGCCGAGGGCTCACGGGCGTGCCGACACATGCGCGAGCACATGCGCGCGCTGACAGGTCCAAGTGAAGGGGGCGGCCAGGCGGCGCGCATGCAATGGGGAAGAAAGAGGGCCGGGCTGACGGTGCGCCTTGGATGGGGGAGGAAAGGCCCTTCTTGGCGCGGCCGAGCGTCAAAGTGACGAGGTTGCCCGCAGCGCCAGGGATACAGGTACAGCAGGGGCGGCGCGAGGGGCCGGTCTTCAGCTCGACGCGGGCAGTCGACACCGCCGGTCACCGGCTGCAGCGGCCGCGTGTGGGTGGGCTGTCGTCGAATCGTTCCTTTCTTCAGCTTGCGCGCGCCGCGCGGCGGTGAGGAGGACGCCCGTTGCAGCACGGGGGGAAAGCGTCGTGGCGGGTGGGCGGCGGCAGTAAGGCAGATGGGAACGGGTCCGCGTGAACGTTTTTGAAGCAACAAACGGGTGCAGGCAGCTCAGGCCAGCAGGAGGAGTTGTGGCCCGCGCGGACGCAGCCGGTCTGCACGACAGGGGCGGCGGGGCGCAGCGGCCGCTGGGGGGGGGCACAGACAGGCAGGAGGGCGGTCGAGGGACCATCAGGCGAGATCTGCCCCTGCCGCCTCTGCGCCGATCCACATGCAAACTGCCCAGCTGCGCCGGCGTGGGTGGTCATCAATGACGGTTCATACAGTCGGGCACTGCGCTCTCCAAACGACAGGTCTGCCGTCAGCATGGCAGCCGCAGGCCAGCCCGGGCCCAGAACCAGGTACCAAAAAGGGGCCCCGCAGGCCGGGGCACGATTTCGACGCTCATGCAACTTGCAAAGTCGGCATGCGGCAGGGCGAGCCGCCGGGGCGGGTTTGTGCCCCAAGGGCGGGTGCAAACCTGTTTCGAGATCGAGTTCGCTTTCAAAATGTGACCACCCTCACAAAACCATCCAGGAAACAGAACCGAGAGATGGCTGCCTCCACACTCGCGCGAACTGCACACATCAACCACGCCGCCGCAGACAACCGCCCCGTGCCACCGCGAGCCTTTGTGCCGAGGCGCGGCCCGCCGCGCACGCCGCTGCTGCACGGCCGACGCTGCCCGGCATGGGAGCCGGCGCAGCGGCGCATGCTCTTGGGCCGCCCTGTTAGGCCAGCAAGTCGTCTGGGAGGAAGCTGCTGAGCGACCGCGTGCAGCGGCCCCCACCTTCCAGCGCGCCCCCGGCTGCGCCGCACAGCAGCTGCCGCGCAGCCGCGCCGCTGTTGCCGCCGCCGCCGCTGCCAATGGCGGGCAGGTGCAGCGCGGCTCCGGGGGCGGGGCACACGATGGGATCCAGGCCCCACGCTGTCAAGGCCGATGCTGCAGCGCCGCCGCCGTCGAAGCCATCGCTGCTGCCGCCGACGCTGCCGGGCCGCGCGGCCGCCGCGCGCCCCGCCGCCGGGCCCGCGCCGCCCACGGCAGCGCCAGGCGTGCCGTCGTCCCCCGCCAAAAGCGAGTGGCGGGCGGCGGCCACGAAGCAGCTGCCCCCATTCTGGTACTCGTCTCGCAAGTGCTGCAAGACGGACGCCCCCTCTGACAGCGCGGCGGCCGTCGGCGTCCCCGCAGTGCCGGACGGCGTGGCCGTGCCGGGGGTGGCTGGCAGCCGAGAGGACAGGTAGTGTTGGGGCAGCAGCGGCAGGCTGCACGGCGGCCAGCTGCTGCCCAGGACGTCGCTGCTGCTGGTGCGCCTGGGGAGCGGCGGCACGTCGAAGCCGCTCGGCAGCACGCTGGACGTCGCAGCCGATGCCGCCGCGCGCACCAACTGCTCCCACAGCGACCTGTCGCCTCCGCTGCCGCCGCTGCTGCCACACGTGTCCCCGACTGCCAGCTGAAGCAGTGCCGCCGCCGGCGCGCCGAGCGCCTGCAGCCGCACCAGCCAGCGCCCGCGCTCCGCAGCGACGGCTGCTGCTGCTGCTGCGGCGGCGGCGTCGTGGACGGCGCCGGCCTCGTGGGCGGCCGCGTCGGACAGGACTGATGCGAGCTCCCGCTGGTGCGAGGAACCCAGGCGCGACAGCTGCTGACGCAGCGCCGCGTTCTCTGCCCGCAGGACTTCCAGCTCAGAGGCGGCCGCCGGCGCCGCGGGCGGCTGCCACGTCGGCAGCGCGCCCGTGGGCGCGGCTGGGGCGTCGGCGGCGGCGTGCGAGGCGGCCCCGGCCGCGGCGCTGGGAGTGCCTGCGTCGCCGCCGCGCTGCGGCGCGGGGCGAGACCCGAGCAGCTGCGCCCAGGAGCGCCCGGCGGCGCCGCCGGGCGCGGTGCCCGGCGTCTCGCGTGGCGACAAGCAGGCCGAAAAGCTTGGAGCTGCCGGGTTCAGTGGTGACGGGCCCCTGCGCCCAGCAGGCTGCGGCGCCACCTCAGTCCCCGACCCCGGAGCCGCCGCGGCCCCAGCGGCAGCGGCAGCCGAGCTGGCGACCGCGTCGCCATCACAGTGCCGCTGCTGCCCGGGCTGGCGAGCGCGCAGGCCGGGTCCTTGGTGCGCTGCCGCCGCGGCCGCGGCGGCGGTGCGCGCCACGTGGTGGCTGTGCATGTAGGAAGCTGCCAGGTGGCTGGCGTCCCCCCTGCTGTCGAAGCTCCCGACACTCAAAGAACTCAGAGAGTGCCCTGAGCCCCCGCCCCCACGGTACAGGTGCAGCCCGCCGCCTGCCAACCCGCCGCCCCCGCCAGCCGAC
>NW_014010681.1:5556-8061 GCF_000611645.1 Monoraphidium neglectum
CCGGCCCCGCCGCCGCCGTGGTGCCGTGCGCGCCTGGGCGGAGGCGCGCCGCCGTCGGCAGCATTGGGGTGGTGACTGTGGCCAGAGCCTGGAGGCTGCTCGCCGCCGCGCCGCGCCGCGGCTGCGGCCTTGCGCTCGGCTTTCGACCCCACGACTTCCCAAACCTCCCCGCCACCGCCGCCGGGCCCCGCCAAGGGCCCTGCCCCCTCAGCCGTTGCGGCCCCGCCCGCGCCGCCGCCACCTGCGGCCCCGCCGGCGCTGGCCGGCGGCGCCGCCTGCGGGGCGGTGGGCGGCGGCGTGCGCGGCGCGGCCGCCTCGTCTGCCGCAGCAGCAGAGTCTGGGCCGGGCGGCTTCCCATGTGAACGGGCCGGCCGCGGAGAAGGGGTCGCCTTGACATGCAGCCCCGCGGACGTCACAGCTGCCACTGGTTCAGCCACAGCACTGAACTCCTTCTCCTGCTGCTCGTCCTCCTCCTGCTGCTGCTGCTGCTGCTCCTGCTGCTCCTTCTGCTGCAGATGGCGCTCCCCCTCCGCCGCCGGGGCAGCTTCTTGGACAGCAACAACCGCTGGCGCCGCCGCCTCGCCCGCCTTCTTCCCCCTCTTTTTCTTTTTCCTGCCCGCCGCCCCCGCCTCCCCCGCCTCGGCGCAAGCGCCTCCGCCGCCGCCACTGCCTCCGCCGCTGCAGCCGCCGCTAGCAGCGCCGCCTCTGCCGTCTGAGAGGAGCTCCAGCAGCTCGGCCTGCCGCGCCGCCGCGACGACCTCCAGCGCCGCCAGCCGCTCCCTGAGCAATTTCTCGGCAGCCGACCCCTTGGGCGCGTACTCGAGCGCGGTGCGGCCGCGGCGGTCGCGCGCGCCGATGGCGGCGCCGGCGTCGAGGAGGGCGGCGATGGCGCCGGTCGCGCTGCTGCCGGCCGCAAACATCAGGGCAGACCTAGGCGTTGGGGTTGGGGTTGGGGGCGGCTGACGCTGAGGCAAGGGCTTGGCGCTGGCTCAAGGGCCTGACAGGCGGTAGGCCGGGTCATCGTATGCCGGGTCATGGCTGCCTTTTTTGCACGAGCACACACGCACACGCGCACGCACACGCACACACGCGCACACACACACACACACACACACACACACACACACACAAAAGCACGACACCTACACACACCTATACACACTACACACCTACACACACTACACACACACAAACACCCACATATGCCAGCACACATATGGGCTAGCACACGCGCACTCGCACAGTCCGCCGTCCCACCTGCCCAGCGCATCCTGCAACTCCACACTGGCCCCGCCCTCCAGCAGCACGCGCAGCGCGCCGACGCCGTCCGCGCACGCCGCCAGCATGAGCGCGCTGCTGCCGCTCGGCGCCCAGGTGTCGGGCACCGCGCCGGCCGTCAGCAGCTCCAGCATGGCGTCCACCTGGCGCGGGCGGCGGGGCACGTAACGCGCGGCACACGCGGCACGCGCAGCACACGCAGCGGGGGAGAGGCGGCGTCAGCGCGACGAGCGGTGACGGCGTCGTGTCCAATAGCGTCATGTGCTTGCACAGGCGGCTGTGCGCCGGCCTTATCAGGTGGCTCTCCGGTCGACACAACATGCGGCACGCACTGCCCCGGCTTGGCACCCGCTCAGGCGCCCCAGCGTCCGCCCGCACTACGACAGGCTCCGCCGGTCGCGACTCACCGCTGCGCCGCCGGCGTCACCCGCGCAGGCCAGCAGCATGGCGTTCAGGACCTCCCCCCGCCCGCACGCCGCGGCGACGTCGAGCGGCCGCTGGCCGCGCGCGTTGCGGGCCACGCACGTCTCGGGGCACGCCTGTCGCGCGGGACGGCGCGCGCGGGCGCTGTTAGGGTCTGGCCGCCGCAAATCCATCGTGCAGTTATACACACATGATCGTTGCGGTCCCAAGCAGTGGTCACGCTGAAAGGGCAGGCAGCGGCACCGGGCTGGCGGGGAGGAAGCGGACCGGCAGAATGAGGCTCGCGCGCCGCACAGCGGCGCGCGCCCAGCCCTGTCACCTTGGCGACTGTGTAGGCGCACATGGCCTGCCCATGCACCGCAGCAAAGTGCAGCGGTACGTCGCCCGCTGAGTCAGCAGCCCGGGGGTCCGCGCCCTGCGGCCGTCGGCGGGCAGCGAGATGAGTAAATGTCTTGTTGGGGCAGACAGCGCGATGGTTTGCAGAAGATTTCAAGTGTATGCATGGGTCCATCGGAGAGAGGCAAGCGGCACGTCTCGCCGCGTCAGCGTCCGCAGCGTCGCGCAGCTGCCGTGGCCGCCGCCGCCGCCGCCAAGGCCATCGCTCACAGGCACTGGAGGTGGCAGCACGTGGCGAGCGCAGCCCAAGGGTTCTGCCGCCCCTGCCCCCTCGCGCCCCCTCACCTTCTCCAGTAGGAGGTCAACGCACTCCTCATGGCCGTACCCGGCTGCAAAGTGCAGGCAGCAGCGCCCATCCTGATCCCGCACCCCGACCAGCGGGTGCGGCGGCGCCGCGCCGCGCGCGCC
>NW_014010680.1:0-7652 GCF_000611645.1 Monoraphidium neglectum
CCCTCCCACCCCCTCAACATGACGTCACCGCAGGACCCCTGGTTCCTGGTGGAGCTGCCGCCCAACGCTCTGGCCATGAACGACCACTACCTCACGCTGGCCCCATCCTGCGAGCAGACCGAGGACCAGATCAAGCGCCTCGTGGCCGCGGTGCGCGACAGGGACCGGTGACGCGCGCGGTCCGGCCGGCGGGCCCGCGTCGTCCGGCCCCTGCCGCGGCGGCTGCGCGGCGCGCTCGACGGGGCGGGCCGGTCGCCGGCACAGCTTGATCAGCACAGGCACTGCGCGTTCCAGCCTGGCGTGCGGCCTTCCGGGGCATGCGGCGCGATGCGGGGGGTGCGGCGAAGCCGCATTTGCGGGACCGCAGCTCAGGGCGCCGCTCGCGGGCGCGCCCCTTGAGGGGACGGGCACGAGCGGCGCCACGCCCGCGAGGCCGCGCGGGTGCCCCTGGGGCGGCTCAGGGGCGTCCGCTGGTTGCGGCGGGCGGGCCGCACGCCCCCCCTAGCTTGCTTCTGAGCCCCAGTCGCGTCCGTTGGATGACCGTTTGCCAAAAGGTCAGGCGGGCCGAGGCCAGCCGCGGCCTGTCGCCACCCTGCAAACCCAGCCGCGCCCAGCGACAGACGGCTCCCTTCGCCGATGCCTCGTTTCCAGTCCAATGATGGCTGCTCGGTGTGACTTGTTGCATCCATATTGTGCCATGACCAAAATGCGCGCGAGCCGTTGTGCCTCTCGGCGCGACGGGGGGCCTGGGAGCGGCCATGGGCGGCATCGAGCGCCGCTCCACCCCTCGCCCCGCGCTGCACTGACCGCATGCCCTTGGCGGTTCTGCCTATAATCTTCCCCTTTGTGCAACGCGGCGCCGCGGCACAGGCCCCGGCTGTTCTTCTTCCGACAGCCTTTACCTTTCGAACGCGGTCTGCTAGAAAGTCGCTTATGCTTCGTCGCATGCACGAAAAGTTTGTGGGCGTGTGTGCCCTGTCGTTTCGGCGTCGGGCCTGTCGCTGAACAGCCGTCCAGCTTACTTTTGCTTGACACCATCCCTTGTTTTTCGGCTCCTGCAGAGAAGCCAGCGCTTTTGTTTTTGCGCGGGTCGCATCTCATTGCTCTTGGGATGTGCGCCGCTGTCGGGCGCCCGTGCGGCGCGTGTGCACAAGGCAACCTCTCGGTTGCGCTGCGCCCTGTTCGATTCTGGACAGTTGCTGTTGCTGGGCACGGACCCCTGTCTAAATTTGTAAATTTATAAAATCTGAACAACTGACGTCGCTTATGATCCGTCGCTTATGATCCAGTCGCCTGCGGCGGGCTCACAGACATAGGCGTTACGGTAATGAGGCACCAACAGGTCAATCTAGCCCCAGTCACCCAGCATTTGGTCTGCCTTTCCACCAGTTTTGTGTACTCGCAGTGACAGCGGTGTCCAGTCAACTACAGCGCCTGCGTCGCAGCACTGAATCCGTGCGGCTAGGTTGAGGCATGCTTGGCTTGACACGATGCCGCAGCCCACGGTGTCACTAAGTGAGGGCGAGTGACCTACGCCACCATGAGTGGGGCCATCCCAGCCGGGTGGGGGTGGAGATGCGGAAGGCTTTTGTGCTTCTTGTCTGTTTGTTAACCTCCATCACATGATCTGATCGCTCGCGGATCTGCGGGAGACCGGCGATGATGCGAGCAGCCTCATTTGCAGGAGTGCGAAGTCACCTGCCTACACTTGCCTGGCCTCTACACCGCTCGCCCAAGCACCGCATGGTGCAGGGGTCGGGTGCGCAGCGGTTGAGCAGGGGCGTACCTGCTGCCGCCACATTGGCAGACAGTCGAGGCGACCCTATTGTCACAACGCAGTGGCTGGCAGCACATTTGGAGGTGGGCTTTCATCAGTGACGTCTACCAGACAAGACGCAGCGATTCTCCCACAAACAGTACACCCTGAGGCTCGATCACTGCCCGGACCCGCCACCCCGGCGCCTATGCCCAGCTATGCAACAGCAGCCGCGCACGGCGCGCCAAACACATTCCTGTACCAGGACGTGGCCATTCTGGACGTGAGGGGGCGTGTGGAAACCATTGGAGTGGGCCCTGGTGAGGAAAAATCGTCCTACCTGTCAGGCTATGATGACTACCTGGAAGGCCACATCCCTGTGAGAGAGAGTGGGTGTGTGTGTATCAGTGTGCATCTGTCGGCGTATAATCGCGCGCACGCGCATGTGTGTGTGTGTGCATGCGTGTGTTTGCACGTGCATGTGTGTGTGGATGTGCCCATGCACTGCACGGGAACGTGCAGGTACCATAATCGCTTTTGTTCGTATGCATGCATGCATGCATGCGTGCGTGCATGCGTGCATGCGTGCATGTATAATGGACGTGGGTACCATCATGCATGTTGTTTCGTGTGTGCATGGCACCAGGGCACGAAGGTAAGGCGCAGGGCAAGACTTGGGGCACCACTGTTACTGGGTCTGCTCTCCAAGCAGCTGCGGCGTCCCACCACCTGACCCATACGCATCCTCATAGCTTGTGTGTCACAGCGTGTCTGTCAGCTATCCAGGCTACCAGATTCTGCTCACCTCTACACCCCACACTGCACAGCCCACCCATGCCTGCGTTGACCTCACCTCTTCCTCATATATGCGGACCGCAGGGCGCCGTCTTTTTCAATTGGACGCGCGACGGCATAGACAGCAGCCAGCCCGCACCTGCGCAGGTGGGCTGCGAGTGGACCCGTTTTGGATCCGCCTTCCCTCGCATCAGCCACTCCAGGCTTCCGAGCGCGTCGGCGCCACACACGCATGCGTGCTGCATCGTCCGTCACATGCCGCCTTCTTCGGACGACTAGTTTCATTGCGATCTTCCACCAAACAGTAGCTGCCCCTCACTGCCAGCAGCGGCCCTCGTCAGCCACGCATATTGCCTGCGACAGGACCGCACCCGAGATCCGCACCCCGGCACCGCGCCCTGCCAATTATCCCTCCCCTCCTTCAACCCCCCTGACGGGGAATTGCTACAACCTGTGTACACAGCTCGAGAGCGACCCTGACCAATTCCACCCGATGCTGGAGTCCAAGGGCGTCAGCAGCGACCGCCCCGTGGTGGTGCGCCCGCGGCGGGGTTCAGCTCGGGTCGCCGGGCCAGACGGGGCGGGGCAGGGCAGGCGCGCTCGTGTCACAATGGATTTTGGGGGCCGCCGCTCTCGAGGCCTGCCTAGGGACGCCTGCGTTCGACACGGCGCTGCAGGCTGCTGTGATAGGGCGCCGCTTCAAGGACTCCAATGCATTGTGCCGGCCTCACTGCCCCCACACCCAGCCTCGCCGAGCCAAACCACACCAACCCTTGGACCTCTGTACTCCTGAACCTCTGCGCCTGAAACCTCCCACACCCTGCAACACCCTTGGTGGCCTTTAATCTCACACACTGTCACCCCCGCGCGTTCCAACCCCCTGGCTGAATAATCCACCTTCTTTTCTAGGTGTATGACTCGGGCGATGGCATGTTTGCGGCGCGGCTGTGGTGGGCCCTGTTGGTGCATGGCCACCCGCAGCCGCTCATATTGGAGGGCGGCTGGGCTCAGTGGCGGGCGGAGGGGCGCCAGTCGGAGCTCTATGAGCCCTGCACACTCAAGGTGCGAGGGCACGCAGAAGTTTGGGGCTGGAAACGCACGCATTTGCTGCCGCCGCCGCTGCTGTCGCAGCTGCCACTGCTACCGCTGCTGCAGCAAACCTGCGGCAGCAGCTCGTGTGCAGTTCCTCCAGGTTCCGTGCGCCCCACGCAGCTTGCGCTCGCCCCATACAGCTTGCATGTCATGCACCCCATCCATGTATCCTGGTCGCAGGCCATGCAGCTGACAGGCCACAACAATGGCCGGACCCTCCTTGCATGCGCCTGCACCTTTGCCACTAGACTTGCTGACTCCACGGCCACAAATATATTGGCGTTTTTGGTTGGCAGGTGGGGGCTGCAGGCAGTCTAATTGACTGGATGATTGCCAACTCAGGGTTCCTCTTTGATCTGTTCGCAGGTGCAGACTGCATTTGACGCCGAGAACGCTAGACCTCAGCCACAGGCGCGGGTGACTGCGGACGAGCTGGCGGCCCTGCTGGCAGCTGGTGGCGGCGGCGACGGCAGCGGCAAGCAGAGCACGAGCAGCAGCGTCGAGCTCGGCGTTTTGGTCGTTGACACGCGCAACGTGGAGCAGTACGTTGGCCAGGTGTGCAGGGCGGCATGTTTGTCCATCCTTTAAGAAATGCAAGTTTGAGGTATTACCAAACCATATATGCGTGCAGAAAACCACTGCGTGCTGATAGTGTGCACCCTCGTCCCGGCACCCAACTTTCCACGCAGGTGCGGCGCGGGCCCCGCGGGGGCCGCATCCCAGGGGCTGTCTCCCTGCCGCGCCGCGCGCTGATCGACGACTCGACAGGCTGGCTGCTGCCGTTGGAGCAACAGAGGCAGATCCTGATGGAGCGCTTGGGGCTTTCGGAGGCGGACCTTCCAGGAAGCCTCCCGGGGTCAGCGACTGGTGGCAAGACCACTAGTACGGAGGGCAGCGGGGTTGAGGGTGGCGAGCAGCGGCAGGTGGTGTTGTACTGCAACGGGGGGGTGGCGGCCTGCACCGCGGCGCTGGCACTGCAGCGGCTGGGGCACAGAAACTGGGCGGTGTATGATGGCAGCTGGAACGAGTGGGGGGCAAGGGATGACTTGCCGCTTGAGACAGGGGGTGGGCAGGCATGACTACGGGGTCACACATTTGTTGAGCGCATTCTTGCTGCAATTATGCTTATACCTGCGTATTGACAGCTGCTGTGCCAGTTCTCAACACGTCTGGATCAATTGTAAAATGAGCATCCGCTGCAGAAGTTGGGAGGGGGGTGGGCGGGATTGAATAGCTGCGGTGGGCACACAGAAGTGGCTGCAGCCTTGCGATGGGTCGCCAAACGTGAAAGTGCTGGGGCTTCTTGCTGTGGCGCTGTGACGCGGATGGGTAGCTGGCACTTACTCACGCATGTCGGTTTCTGCTGCACCCCGAACGCCAAAGTTGTTGGTGGTGGCGAGCTGGGTGATGGCGGACACGCCAGGCAAAGCGCAGCTCACCACTAAGCCCCTTCCCCCCTCGTACGGCGCCATCCTGACGGCTGTGCCAAGCCAAACGTCTTGGCTGGTTCAAAGGTGTGCATCAATGGCGACTTTTGCTGCTTGGCAGCCTTACTCCCTCGCGTCGCATGGCGGGGGTGGGGGGTGGGGGGAGTACGCTGCGTCAGCATCGAGCGGGTTTGTGAACATGCGTGGATCTAGAGAACACGGTCTGCGCTATGGGAGTGCACTGGCAGAACCGGAGTTAATGTTGCATAGCATACATGAATGCTATCGGCACCGTTCGGCCCGCGGCTACGGACATGCTTGATGAGGGTGAGGATCTCATACTTGTATGAATCTCGTTATTGTCATTGTTACAGGATAGTTTCTACACAATGTCGCTGATTACCTCGGATCTAATTCATCAGTGATCTGGTCAGCATTGGCGTCCGGAGTAGTAAATCCATCTGTTGTTCTCAGCAGTATATAGAACACCAGGTGTCTCGCCATGTGCTGCGGGCTCATCTGGGTGATGGCCGGCGCCGCGGCGGGCGTCGGGGCGTTCTTCGGCACTGCCGCTATCTCTGCCCAGCTCCTGACGCCGGAAGGGGTCGCTGCGGCCACAGCGGAACTCATGAAGCAGTCCATACCCATAGATCCAACGACAGATCCTCTGCAGCCAAAAGTCCTGCCGGATGCAATGTCAAGCATCGGCAAGCTGAGCGGCAAGGTGCTGCTGGCCGAGCACCTCGTGTTCGTGCTGATGCTGTTCTGGTGGTTCACAGTGTGGCTGCTCGGCGTAGCGCGCCGCCTGGCGGCCCAGAAGCCGAAGCAGCCCCTCGAGGCGCTCAAGCAGGTGTGTGGGATGGTCACGCTTGCCGTGCTCCTCCGATGTCCCCCACCTCTCTTGCGGGCAGGGGTGTCTTGGAGGGAGGGTGGAAGAACACAGGCCAGTGGCCGCCCTTGCGGGTCCATGCGACAACATGATACTACGTACATATGGTCGTGCCTAAACCCCCAACGCGACCCATGAAGTTGTGCTGGTCAGTGTGTACGGTTGACCCACCAGCGGCTGTGCCTCACCAACACCTTGCAATCTCAGATCCAGCGCTTGGGTGACGAGATCAGGGCGCTCGAGGGCCCAGTGGCGGCGCTGAGCTGGCCGGACGTCAGGGAGGCGCCTGCCCCCTCCATGGACATGTCAAAGCTGGAAGATGGGCAGGTGTGCTTGAATGGGGGTGAACATGGCTGGGGTGATTGACGAAGCTGCTAGAAGATGGGTGGGTGGGTTGGAAGCGGGTGGCAGGAGGGGGGCGTGGGGCGCCGCACCCCGCCGTCACTGGGGTACCGCTGCATGCTGCACCATTCGGAGGTGATGCGAAGCCACCTGCTAGGCCTGCGCTGCTTCCCTTCCCCGGCACGAATGACGTGCACGCTGCATGTGGCCGCTGCACAGCTGCGTGCTGCTTGGTGCAACCCCACAGGTAGCGGCGCATGTGGATGCGCGGGGCGCCATATATCGGTTCAAGCTGCATGGGGATGTGCACGTGAATATGTACTACACCAAAGCAGGTCAGCACGGCCTGCTCCACAATGCCTTGATCATCAGCTGAGAGTTAGTGCATCCGGCCTGTGCATTCCTGCGCATGCCCAAACAGCCCTTCTCGCCCCAGGGGCAGCGCAACAGGGAAGCGCCCCTCTCACGTTTTGCACCCGCACGCAATCGATTCACCCATGAGTATTTGCTGTGGCTCCGCTCCATCACAGGCCACATGCGAAGCGGTGATCTGCACGACAGCAACCAGTATGACGTGAGCCGCTATCAATGATGCAAGCAGCGGCGGGCCGGCGCCCGAGTCACAGCTGGGCAGGTGCAGGCCGGGCGCGGCCGCGAGCAGACGCGTCCTTGCAAACGCCCATCATATATGTTGGCCTCCAACCACCCGCCACGGGCCCATGCTGCAATTTCGTCCTCATCCATGCGGCGTCAGGTGGTGCTCAAGGGCCGCGTGCGGCTGACCATGAAGGCAAGCATTATGTACAAGTGCCAACCGCCGGGGCGACGAGCTGAGTGCGAGGACGCGCGTTTGCGCCGTGCTCGTCCATGCGCCGCGCCACAGCCGGCTGCCTACTCACCACAAAGTGCGGACTGCCGCTTTTGCCCTGTTCGCCCCCCCCCCTGTCCCCTTTTTCATCACCATAAGTAACAGGACCCCAAGACCCAAGAGCAGCAGGTTCATGAATACAAGGAGAATGATTTCATTGTCATCCCTGCCAGGTGCAAAGTAGGAATACGCTGGTGCAGGCAGACCTTTGCCGATTTGCTACTTCTGCCTTTGATCTTTGAAGACACAAAACGGCAATATGACACGGCTGGCATGTGCATGCGTGATCAGGGCGTCCCCCTCATCCGTCTGCGCCATGGTACTCTCCCCCATTGCCAGGTGGCCGCACATATTCGAGTTTCTGGAAGACAATTGCCTGCTGGAGTGGTGGGACGGACCGTTCAAGGCCTGGTATGCAGGGACTTCCGACCACCACCAGCTGACATATTGTATGAAGCCGGCATCACCTGCAGTGCTATGGCA
>NW_014010679.1:0-7652 GCF_000611645.1 Monoraphidium neglectum
GGGCGGCGCGGCCGCCGCTGCCGCCGCCGCCGCCGCCGCGGCCTCCTCCGCCGTCTTGACGGCCGCCTCCCGCGCGGCCGTGGCCGCCACGGCCCACGGGGGGTTGGCAATCCGGCTGCCCAGTGGCGGCTTCGCCCAGGTGCTGCCCAGCCCAGCCGGGCCGACATCGATATCCACTGCCGCCACGCCGCCGAGCGCGTCGCCCCAGCCCGCGTCCGCCAGCTCCGCCCTCAGCGCCCCAAACTCCGCTCCGAGCGCCGCCGCCGCCGCCGCGGCCTGCTGCGCCGCGGCGGCCGCCGCGGCCTGATCCTTCGGGTTGCCGCTCTCGACGCGCGCCGGCGGCGCCCGCACGCGCGCGACAAGGCGCAGCGGCACGCCCGCCTCCACCCCCACCCGCAGGCCGGCGGCCGTCGCCGGCAGACCCTCAACCCAGTAGCACTCATACTTCACGTGCTTCGCGCCGAGCGCCTCCGCGGCCGCGCCCGCCGCGGCAGCGGCGGCGCCAGCCGCGGCAGCTGCATCGCCCAGCGCGACGCGTGCCTTTTCGGCTGCCGCCCGGGCGTCCCCGATCGCCTGCCTCCGCTCCTCGCTCGTCATTGGCTGCATGGGCGCCAGATCACTGCGAGCACTCCCATCCACCTTGCTGACATCAGCACCACCGCCCCCGCCGCCGGTCTTGCCGAGCGCGCCTGCTGCACCTTTGACTTCCCATTGACCAACCCCCTGCGAGCCGGCCCGCGCCGCGCTCTCCTGACGCACCGCGCCGCTCTGCTGCCGCGACGCCCGGCCTGGAGGCAGAGACAGCAGCTGCTCGAGGCGCGCATCGGCGGCCTGGCTCGCGGCGGCGGCTGCGGATTGCGCGTCCGCTGCAGCCTGCACAGGAGAGGCGCGTTGGTTGCAGCGCCGGGGGCGGCTGCATGCGCATTTGCATTGGACACCCATCATATGCATGCTGTGACCCATGCTTGGGACGCACGTCTCAGCTGAAGCGCACTTTTAAGGGGCTCGTCCCGCCGCTGGCTTGAGTGCATAGCACAGGGGGAGCACCCCGTCAGCAAGCTGTGCCTCGCACCTGCGCCGCAGCCTCCGCCGCGGCCAGCGCCTCGCGCCTGCGCATGAGCTCGTGCCGCCATGCGTGCCCGCTGTCTCGCTGGAAGCGCTGCGCCAGCAGCTGGGCGGACAGCGCCGGCGGCAGGCTGCGCGGCGGTGCGGGCGCGACGCATGGCCAGCGCATGGCGGCGTGCGGCTGCTGAGCTAATGCATGCGAGTGGAGCGCAATGATCGGCACCTAGAGGGATTTCAGGCAGCAAACCCCAATTGCGGCCCTTCCTACTTGAGGCCTCGGCATCTCACCATAGAGCCTCTGGCGCCCCTCCCGCCGCTACGTGCGCCGCCTCGCAGGCGGCGACATCCGCCGCCAGCGGGTCAGCGGGGTCCAGGCGCGCCGCGAGGTCTGAGATCGACACCGCCTGCAGCACATGAAGCTTGCGCAGCGCGTCGCGCAGCGCAGCGGGTGCCCCTGGCGGCCCCGTTGCCCAGACCGCGCACACGGCTGCGCGCCAATCAGCGTCGAAGGGGCATGATGCCGGCAGGTCGGGCGGAAACTGCGCAGGAAATCCATGTTGATGGATTTGACAAGTTTGCTGAACGGGTCTGTATGATACTACGGTAATGCACAAAACGGCTATCCAACTTGGACTCGCACCACCGGGTCGGGCTCCACGGGAGGCGCGGCCTTGGCCGCTTGTTTTGTGGTCGCGGTCTTGGGAGCCATCAGCAAGCCTTCACATACAGTCGTGATCAAAAGGGCTGAGAGTGATCATCGCTCGATCGCTCATCGCTATCAAAGCGATGATTGCTCGTTGAATCACATATCAAGGTCTGCATAAACTCAGCGGCACAAGGCATATGCGTCTGCTTCAGGGTTGACATGCAATGATGATCTTGACCAGTAAGACGCGGCCGTTTGAATGATTGACCACAGCCACTGCAGCTCAACGTCGCGCTAGCAACATAGAAGAAGGAGTGTTACCAGTATATTGCGCCTACTCCCCAGATTCCTCATCGTCTTCATCGGAATTCTCTTCGCACTCGCCGTCAGACGCCTCGTCGCCGCCCGCCGCCCGCCCCTGCCCCGGCGGCTTTGATGGCTGCGCCTCGTCCCGCTGCGGCACTACAAAGCGCCAAAGGTCGACCTCGATGTCCCTGCTCTGCTGCCTGAAAGGATTGTGGAACGGCCGAACATGCAGGGCGTGGGCCACGCGGGGGCAGGTGTCTTGCACAGAACTGCGTCCGACGACGAGGCAAGCCGACCACCGCAGGCCGCCGCTCAAAACAGGCTGACGGCGCCCCACTGCCACCGCTGGATCCCCTCCCTTGTTTTCAGCAAACCACCCCCTCACTTGTGAAACTTGTATGTGGCAGGCAGGTCGTATCGAAGCTCAGCCAGCACCTCCGCCTCAGAGCAGCCCAGCTCCCTGCAGCCGCGCCGGTGAGCACGGGACGTGCAGCGGCTTGTGGGTGAGTCTGCAAGCGGCAAGCACATGAGCCTGCCTCCACGCCCCTGACAGCATTCCGCCATTGTGGCACGCGGCCGCCGGTGGCGCTGCCGCCCGCTGGCCGCAGCCGGCTGGGACGAGGAGCACCAAACGGCGCTCCCCCGCCCCTCCGCCGCCGCCGCCGCTGCCGGCCCACCTGAGCGCCACCTTTTGCAGGTGGGCGCGCGTAGAGCTCTTATGCAGGGAGTAGACTGCGCCCCCGCCGCCCCGCACTAGTCTTGTCGCCGCCCTGAGGAAATCCACGTCCGCCCCCTTGCGACGCGTCCCAAACGGCGGGTTCATGATGACGGTGTCGCACCGCAGCCGCCGCCAGGGCCCGCCGCCGCTGCCGCTACTGTTGCTGCCGCTGGTGCTGCAGGCGCTGCTGTCGGCAATGGATAGCACGTCTGCCAACACAAAGTCCACCTGGGCGGCATTGATGGAATCGAACCAGCACGTTGGCGGGGAGCTCGCTGCTGGACACGTGCACAAGCAAGTGCAGGCCGCAAGCAGCAACCTTCATGCCCAGGCACTGCATTTGCAGGCGCCCGAACACGCCGCGTCGAGCCGTCCGCACCCCTCTCCTTCCAAGCTGCGCCGGCAGAATTGCAAGTGCAACATGACCAGGAAAGAAACGGCAGGAGGTCCCTCCCGCCGCCATCTCATCAACACGCGTGCCTCGGCTCATGCGGCCCCCAGCCGCATGCGGTAGGCAGCAGCTGCAGCACCGCGCGGGGCCCGCACCGGCAGGGGGTCCTCGAACTGGTCGCAGTTTTCGAGGGCAACGTCCAGAGCATCTGCGTCAATGTCCACGCCCACCACGGCCGGGCTGCCCAGCAGCGCGGCGCCGGCGCTGAGCATGCCCTGCGCGGCACGAGCATGAGGGGCGGGGGACGGGCGGGCTGGGGGACCTTTTCGAGCCGGCGGCGCTGCGAGCTGCTGTGAAAACGCAGTAATGGAATGAAATGCCCCGTCCTGCTGTGGTTATGAGGCAGCGGGTGACGCACGGCCGCTTGCGAAGCCGGAGGGCCGCACCGTGCCGCAGCCGAGGTCCATGACGGTCTTCCCTTCAAAGTCGTTGTACATGGACTCAATCTGAGGTTTTGTGGGCGCGTCAGCGCCCCCGGCCGCTTCAGCGTTGGCGCTGCTGCATGGCCGGCTAGCAGCCTGCGAGGCCTTATACCTCATTGCCTGTGGCAGTCACCCCTTAACATTGCCCTGCCCACAAGCGTGCCAAATGACTGAGCCTGTTGTCGTGGCGGCGAAGCCCTTGATGAGTCGCTGCAACGGGCACATGGCGCAGCGTGCCAGGGCACCCTCACTGTGAAGAGCATCCGGCTCGCGATGTCTGCACCGGTCGGGTACTGCTCCAGCTGCACCTTGAGGCGGGATGAATCAAAGGGTGCCATGTCTTGCATAAGGCTGTGCAGCTCTTTAAGTTTCATCCTGCTGATCCGAACGGCACAACGCTGGCCGCCGCGGCGCGCGTGTGGGGCGGTCGGTCCTCGGGTGCTGCTGCTGCCGCCAAGCTTCCTACTGTCAAGCCAGCCGCAGCTGGTGAGAGCAAGCTTTTGGGATGCTACTATGCATGCGTATTGCTCCCGCTTCAAGTGTGTGTGCGTTTGCTGTCGTGTCACTGTGACTCTGTGTTACTGTAGATCGGTTATGCCGCGTTCGCTTGCATGTTTTGTATGTCAAACATAATCGTGTTTCAAATGCAGTGCGCCTCTTTTCGATCCAACAGGCACCCGTGGCACTGACACAGTGGCCGCTCTCGCTGCATGCTTCCGACGCTGCGCGGCCTCGCAGTCGCAGTCGCACGCGTTGTCGTAGCACGCTCACCTTCGCTGAGCACCCCTGCCGCGACCCGGGGCTTGTCCCGTCTGCCGCCCTCGCCTCGGGCCTGCCGGAGCGCTACGAGCGATGGCGTCGCCACCCCTCAACGATGCTGCGGGCTGCACGCCCCAGCAGCTGGCCCGCCAACTGGAGGAGCTGAAGCGTGAGGCTGAGGTGCGCTTACATGCAGCCCACCGCGTGCTGTCCCAGCGGCCTGCTGGGACGCCACCGCCACCCCCACCACCGCCGACCTGCACCACGCATCACCCAACCACCCCCTCGGGGAGGGCTCAGCGCTTCCCCGCACACACATGGAATGCCACACTGTGCTTCATGAATTGACGCACATGCGGCTTCCGCTTGCATGCCCCCATCTGCAGGCGATGCAGCCGCTTCTGGATGAGCTGTACCCCGAGCTGTTCCCGCCAAGGTTTGTTTCGGAGGAGCTGGCCGCGGCAGGCGGCGTCGCGGCCGGCATGTACGCCGCATACAAGCTGCTGCGCATCATGCCATTAGGGGTGAGTGGTGTTATCGCTTGGGCAGCACGCGTACACATGCATGAACGAGTCGAAAGTGCAGGGGGTTCATGTGATCCTGTATACAGTTGGTGTGTACCCAAAGGGCAGAAAAGCACACACCAAGACCGCAAGTTTAGCGGCTGATCATGCATGGCATGCACATGCAGCATGCGTATGTCGATATGTGCTTACCATGCAACTGTCCCGCCCGCCGCAGGAGGTGGTGTTCTCGCACCTGCGCACAGGCATGCTGGCCGCCACGACCCTCTACATTGGCTGGCGCCTCACCACCGGCTGCGCCTCGCGCCTCATCGGCGCGATCGTCGGCCACCGGCGCAAGCGCCGCGCGGTGCTGCGGCGGTGGCAGGGCCTGGCGGAGCGCATAGAAAGGCTCCAGCAGCTGACGGAGGCGTGGAGGGCCGAAGGCGCCCAGCCTGGGACGCCCGGCCGCAGCGAGGGCCGACGGGCGGCGGGCTTGCCCCATGCGGGCCCCACCGGCGGCGCGGGCGCTGCAGAGGGCACGGCGGCTGCGCCGCTGGAGGGGGCGGAGGGCTCTGCTGCGGAGGGGTTGGGGGGTTTCGCGGAGTCGACATTGGACAGCGCGGGCAGCAGTTTGGACGCAGGCGACTTGACCCCTTTCGCAGGGCAGCAGTTGCCGTCGGTGCAGCAGCAACAGCAACAGCAGGAGCAGCAACAGCAGCAGCAGCTCCAGCAGCAGCAGCAGGAACACCAGCAACAACAGCAACCGCCCCAACAGCAGCAGCAGCGGCCCAGCTGGGGGTCGGGGATGGCGGGGTGGTCCCAGCTGTATTCGCGTCCCCAGGCGCAGCCGCAGCAGCCGGTGGGGGCCGAGCGCGTGCCCGGTTGGCCTGGTGGGTCGCCTGTCATGCTGCCAAAGCCTTGGGACAATGGCGCCGACACAGATGAGGAGTGGGAGCAGCCGCAGTTTGCGCGGCCAGGCGGCTCGTGATCGCAGCGATCAGCCGGGAATGGGTTTTGGCGGGTCAGGTTGCTCTGGGTTGAGCGGGTGTTAGCATTTTGGGAAACGGGAGGTTGGCGTCTGCGACAAATCGCTGACTACGTCGCAGGTGTGTTAACTGCTGTTGTTTCCCAAGACATTGTTGATTTGTAGAAATACATGGCATGGCCCACACTCCTTGGGCTTGTCGCGACGTGCTGCGACTGCAAACCGGCGATGAGAGGCGACGAGACATGGTCGTGCCTGCATCGCCCCTCAAGATACAACTGGGAGACTGAGCTGGGTCTCGGCGTTGTTGCCGGCAAAGGGCAAGTGATCACGTGATGTAACGCCCCTTTGACTCGTTGTCCATCTCTTGAGGGTCCGAGCCCCTCAGCAGGGCTGCACAGTGCAGAACTGTGTGGTTGTACTGGCCTGGGTGTATGTATGACATTGCCCTTTGCGAAGGCCAGCCAACCCACTAACGCTGAAGAAACCAGCGCTGAATAAATACGGCAATGGTGGCTGGCACAGGCGCTGCGCCTGATGCATGCCACGTGCATGCCACGCCTGGTGCATGCACTGATGCACATATGACCGCCTGTATCACCGGACTGGTGACCACCGGTTAACCGACCGCCGATTTGGATGCATGTCTATCAGACTTGTGCTACTGTCATTGCATCATCGCTACTAATATAGTTGCTGGATGGCCTTGTGCAGCGAATAACTAACGGCCACTGCAGCGCTCGAGCGCTGCAAGCAGCTGGGCATGGCTGAGCCAGGGGCCCAGCCCGGGGCGCCGCCGCCCCAGCCTGGGCCCAACGAGGAGCGGGAGCTGATACCCACCCTGAACCTCTATGTGCGGGCGAAGCTGTCGAGATCAGAGGTGATCAAGGACCAGCACGCAATGGATCGTATGCGTGGCCTCATGTACACCTCTAACGCCTCACAATCGCCCCATATGACAGGCTGCCAACTTTGCAGACTGTGCCAGGGCACTCGGTGAGTAGCGAGGAGCGATCTCTGGCATTTGCATCTATCCAGCTCTGCAGCAGTGTCTGACGAAGCACACGCTAACACCATACAATCATGCACTGCAGCTGGATCTGCGACAGCGGAGGATGGCAAGGACATGGTCAGCAAGGCGCTCCCGCGCCTGACGCTGTTCGGCGCAATGCCGCCGTCGATCCTGCCGGTCTTGCTCAGCATCCGCAAGCTGCTGGATGTTCACAAGAGCGTGGACAGGAAGCTGCTGCGGTTGACGTATTACATGATACAGCTGGCGTGCGGGGATGGGTCGGCGGGAACAACACTGCCATTCTCGCCCCTCACCGGTGAGGGTCGCCCCCCGAGGGTGCGGGTGGGTGCCTTGCAGCGGCCGCGTGTCGCCCGCGTGTCTCCAGTCTATGCAGCACAATGGCTCCTGCATCGAAGCACGCCTTTTGAGCCACACGGCGTGCAGCTGGTGCGTGGGCACCTCGTAGATCCCCGCACCGGCTTGCGACCTGGAGCAGGCTCCGAAGCGCTCTCCTTGCCGTACAGGCTGGGCCCTTCCCTTCCACACTTGAATATGCTCCTGAGTGACAACCTTTGCAACCCGCACGCAGCCTCCGCGACCCCCGTGCGCGTGACCGACGTGGCGAGCGATGAGGACCTTCAGCCGATCTGGGGCGACGCGCAGGCAGAGACGGCCACGCACTACCAGCGCGCGGCAGCGCTGCGCCAGCTGGCGGCGCTCGCGCGGGCGGGCCTGACGAGCGACCCCGGTGAGCGGCGCACCGGGGCGGGGCGGGGCGGGGT
>NW_014010678.1:0-6820 GCF_000611645.1 Monoraphidium neglectum
GGGCCGTTGTATGACCTGGAGTGTGTATCACCTGCAGGGGCCGTTGATGCAGGGGAGCTGGGACCGCCCCACGGGGACCCGGGGGCACGAGCTGGGCGCTTGCAGACAGGCACACAAGTCCACACCCAGCCTGCGCCGCGCAATATCAGTTCTCAACCCCTCGTGCCTCCTCCCCTTTGTCGCTTGGCGCGCAGCACCAGCTGGAAAAGGACGCCGAGGCGGCCGCCGCGCTGCAGCCGCCAGGTCAGCGGCAGGTGGACAAGGGGCAGCAGCAGCAGGAGGAGCAGCAGCGGCGGCAGCAGGACCAGCAGGGGGAGAAGCAGCGCAAGGCGGCGGCGCGGCTGCTCGTGCGGCGCCGCAGCGTGCGCGGCGCTGCCGCCGGCGGTGCAGCGGCGGCCGCGGTGGCGCCACGGCGCCGCGGCGTGTTGGTGGGTGCGAGCAGCATGGCCCGCCAGGTCAGCGCGCGACCGGGCGGCAGCTTCCCGCCAGGACGTCAGGCGGCGCCGGCGGGCCGCGGCCGGCTCGCGCTTGCCGGGGGCGGCGCGGCAGAGCAGCCGGCTCGCGCGGCCGTCAAGCCGGCGTGGCCGTCATGGCTGACGGGGGATGACGACACAGGGGAGGATGAGTCAGCCAGTGGCAGCAGCGGGTCATCCGACAGCATGGGCGCCGCGGCGGCCCAGACCGCCCTCTACGCAACGCCACATGCCAGGCCCGCGCCGCCGCCGCTGCTCGCAGCCATGGCCGCGCGCCTGCCACCGCCGCCGCCGTTCCTCCCGGCGCCCCCCTTCGGCCGCGGCGGCGGCGGCGGCGCGGCCTCCGGTCCGGTGGAGAGCGCGTTCGCCGCGGCGGCGGCGCTGCCGCCCCCTGGGCGCAGCGAGGAGTCGCGGCTGAGCAGCATGACGAGCGCCGCATCTCTGCGCCCGCACCAGCCGCCCCTCCCTGTGTTCGCCGCGGCCCCCAGCGGACCCAACGACTTTGAGGCGTTCCTGAAGCAGCCGAGCGGCACGGCCGGCGCAGGCAGCAGCAGAGTGGCCAGCGCGAGGCCGCCGACGCGCTGAGGCGGGGACCGAAAAGCGGGCCGCGAGGCTTGTCGCGCCTCGGCGTCCGTTGTTGAATCCCGTGCGAGCCGGCCCGCACGGGAGCACCCCTGCTGTTTCCCCGCACAGCCCGCCGCACCTGTCTGGGCCCGCTCGTCCCATGCATGAGCACAGACCACCCCTTACCCCTTCCCTATGTACAGCCTGGGCCCTCGCTGGGCCCTCACTAAATGAGCCCCCACCTCAAAACCTGGCACACATCAACCATTGCACGCTTCATTGGCGAGCGGGCCAGGACGCCGCCCGCATCACACCCACCCACTCTGTCACATGCACCTATCTCTCATTCAAGCGTTGTCGCCAGCCGCTGCTCTGCACGCCGCAAACACTGTCAACAGACACAAGATGTCGGTGGAGGCTTACACAGTTCACAGATCCCCGTTGACGGTAACATTTGTGAGGTTTTACCACATGCGCGGCACCCGCAGGGGACCGCCGTGCTTTGCCAGTCGACAGGCGCACAGCCGCGTCGGCAGGCGAGCGGCTGCCTGAGCAGGCGAGCGGACGCGAGCAGCAGAATGGGCACTGTCGTGTGATGGGCTGGTGGGCGGCGAATGGCACCCTGCAGACAGGCGGGGTAGCAAGCAACCTGGCCGCGCCCCTCCCCCCGGGCTTGAGGCCACTCGAGGCCAGCCAGGCAAAGGGTTTGGTGGGCGTGCGTGGGGCTGGACATCACCCCTCGTCCTAGTGGCGCTGCGGCCGGCACACGCAGGTTCGTCGAAACCATGGCGCCACAGTGGCTCGTCAGCATCGTGGGGGGTGCACAACACCGTGGGGGTTGCGCAAACCTGACTGTCCATCCCCGTAGCACACCATGGTCGGGCTAAATGCCATCAACTGTCCAAACAAGGCTGGGATGAACAATGTGCACGCAAAACCTGGCGCGCAAGGCCCGCCACCGGGTCTGCCGCAAGGCGTCCAAGCGCCACCGCCGGCAACAAAAGTGGTGATCATGAGCGATGGATGACGAGCGGGCGGGAGTAAAGGTGAAGCGTGAAGGACTCATTTGTTGGGAAATACAAAGCGCATTGGATCAAGCAGTACAGAAATATGATGTCAACCTGGGCTTGGCAGCTCGAGTGCTGGTGGGTGCGTGTACATACGAGGGGCATTCTTTTCCCCTGGACAGCCATTGCACATGCGCACTCAATGGGGTGGGCGCATCAACCTGCATCGCTTGCGGCGCGGCAGCCAGCTCGCTTGCGGGCGGATGGCTCGGACTGGTATGAACAAACACGACCCCTCTGAGACAGACAATTCTGCGCGCCGCGGCAGTCAGGCCTGGCCGGCGCACGGCCGCTGTTCACAGCAATCTTGTGGCGTGATGGCCTTCCGGGCCATACACATTTGCTCGACAGCTGGTCAACGACCAGTCAACATGACGGTTCGACCCGCGATGACATCACTCCAGCGCCAGGTCCAGCAGCATCAGGCCGTCCAGCCACTCGCAGACAGCAGGGTCCCCCTTCGCCGCCCGCCTGCACCGCTCCCGCTCCTCCGGGGCCAGGCGCCCCCGCGCGTGCGCGACCGCGAGCACTCCAAGGTGCCCGCCCCGCGCGGCCGCGGCGCACGCGTCCTCGTGCCACAGCGCGCCGGCCTCGTCGGCCGCCCAGCGCAGCGCGTCGGCGTGGCCGTGGGCGGCGAGGGTCAGCACCGTCAGGCCGCCGGCGTGGAAGGTATAGAGGCCCGCCTGGTGGAGCCACTGCAGAACTTCAAGATCTCCGTGCCGCGCCGCGCGCTGCACCGCCACCAACTCCTGGCGCCACGACAGCCCCGGCCAGTGGTCGCGCACCGCCCAGAGCGGCGCGCGCGGCGAGGACGCCTCCAGGCGCGCGCGGCGGGAGCCGCAGCGGGCGCAGGTGGAGGCGGCGTCCGGGCCCGAGGCGGCGTCGCGGTGGGCCTCCGAGTCTTGGTCGCCAGCGATGGCTCCGTCGCCGGGTCCGCACCAAGGGCCGCAGCGGGCGTCGGACCACTCGCGCCACTCCCGGCTCAGGCGGCTTACCGTCAGCGCCTGCTCAATGAACGGCAATCGCTCAAAGATGGCTTGGAGCTCGTCGAGGCCCAGCTTGATCGCTGCCCCAGGCGTAACTTGCGACGCTGCCATTCTTCGCTGTACGGGCGACACGGTGAGTTTGCTACATGTTGTTGATCAGGGTTTTGTTGTGTACCGTACGCCTTGACAGTTTCGCTGAAAATGATATCAACGTGTCACCGGGTGACGAAACATATCTTTGATCGCCACGGGCGATATGAAGGGACGCGGTCGGTCTCAGGGCCCTCACCGAACGGGAAGCGGTCTCCCAGGTGAGCGCTTGAACGCAGCTCGGGCCAGCACCACAGGAAGTGACTGCGCCCCACGGCCCTCATGTGCTCGCTGTCACTGCTGCACCCGCACCCAGCCAGGCAAAGCAGCGCACCAGCACTGCGCCGCTGCACCATGACACCGCCCTAAAGCAAGCTGCTCCAAACCACCAAAACGTGTCCACAGGGCTCTGTCAGCCGCGTGGCTGCGCACGCCGCGGGCCACGGCCGCCTCCATGGCCGACCCGCAGAGACCAAACGGCGCCGCAGGCGGCGGCGCAGGCGCCGGCGCGCCCTTCAACTTCGCACCCGCCAGCTCGCGCGACAAGACAGTCTACGGCAGCAGCATGCCCGGCAAGGAAAACCAGCACATAGGCGAGCGGCGGGCTGGGCAGGCCACCATGCAGCATCTGGGCTGTGCCCCAACTGCCACCCGTCTTCTCGGAGTGCTTCACACAGCGGCGCCGGCTGCCACACAGAACGACTTCCGCAGCACCTCAACCCCCACGCGCACGTTTGCACCCTTAGCATAGCGTCAACGTCAATCTCCGCAGGCCCGGCAGGCCCCGCCGACGTCGCCGCATGGGCGGCGTTTGTGCGCAGCCACGGGGTGACCGACGTGGTCAGCCTGCTGGGGGATGACGAGCTGACGTCACTCGTCGTCACGCCCCCGGGGCTGGAAGAGTTGTACAGGGCGGAGGGGCTGACTCCCCACATGATACGGGTCAAATGTGAGTCGGGCCAGGCACGCATGTGTGCGTGTGTGTGTTTGTGTGTTTTTGGGGAGGGGCGGCGAATTGCTAGGGGTGCCGCTCGCGCGCGTGTTGTTCTTTTGGGGGAAGGGGTCGGATGCGAGGGGAACGGCAGGGGTGTGTGTGTGGCGGGGGAGAGTGGCGGGGAGGGCAGAGGCAGGCGCTGACTTGATTCGTGCCGGGCTTGCCTGACGGCTGCAACAGGCCCGGGGGTGTCCCTTCAGAATCCGGCTTGGCGCCACGCCTTGACCTCGCGCCCCAGCAGCTGCCCTGCTGCAGCAACTCATCTGGGCCGGGTGGCAGTCCCCTTGCTCTCCAGGGGGATGGGGGGGCACACCTGCCTCGGGCCGCGAATCAATCTGACGTCGCACCCCCGCGCCCGCGCCCGTCCCCAGCCCCCGGCGCGCACGCGAAGATCATGGCAGTGTTCGCGGGCTGCGAGGCCGCCGGCGGCAGGGCCGTAGCGCACTGCAGCGGCGGGGTCGGGCGGGTCGGCACTGTGCTGACCGCCTGGCTGGCCCACAGGTGTGCACAGGGGGGCCCGCGGGGCGCGGGAAGCTGGGGGGAAGCTGACGCTGCGGGCGCCATCGGTGCAGACCGGCTAGCTTGACTAACGTGCGTGCCGGGGATGACGGCTGCGGCTCAGGCGCCGCTTGCAGTTTAGATCAGAACACGCCCATGCACGCTGCGTCTCCCCAGCCATCTATGATGTAACCCCATAGTAAGCCATCCACACCGCCTGCGCAAATTATTCGCCACAGGTATGGGCTGACCTACGAGGCCGCCGCCGCCGAGGTGGAGGCCCACGCCGCGGCGGCCGGCGTGCGGCGCAAGGTGCCGTCGGTGGAGCGGTTCGAGGAGTTTGTCAGCGGCAGCGGGTGGTGACCGGTCGGAAATTGGACCGGAAAGCGCCCGGCGCTGCGCGTCTTGTACAATAAAACCGCTCAGCGGCCTCTTCATAAGTTACTGTTCTTGCACTGCGGGACAAAATCACTTATTATTGTCGGCGCTGGCCCGCCGAGCTTTTGAACCACATACTCTGTAAACAAACATCCCAAGTCAGAGCAGGTTCTCAACGGTTCGGCCATAGCTGCCAGCCGCTGCGTGCCTCGTCCGTCTCAGGAACGCTCACGCGCCCTGCTGCGCCCGCAGGAAGCTGAACAGCCGCGCGTGCCGGTTCACCGCCGCCGCCGCGCGCCCCGGCGGCGCGCCGCCCGCGCCCGCGGCCAACTCGGGCGCCCACTGGCGGCGCGTCAGCCAGCCGTCCCGGCCGCTGCTGGTGCTGTCCAGGCAGGCAAGGAGCGCGGCGCCGCGCCAGGCGGTGTGCCGCGGGTCGCCCCGCTGCTCCAGCACGTTCACCATCGGGGGCTGCGGTGTTTTTTTTGAGGGGGGGGGGGAGGGGCGCGGTTTGGGAAAAAGCAGGGCAGCTCCGTAAGAAAAACGGCGAAAAATGCAGGCAACGGCGTCGGCCTGACGCGCCGCGAGGGCCTGCACGCTGCTCAGTGCTTGGATGGGGTCGAAGCCCCGTGTGCCGCAGCAGCAACGTCAGGCGGCAACGCCCTGCGAGTCAGCTGCGTCCCCAGGCGCGTGCGCGTGTCCGCCCCACCTGCACGGCGGCCAGCCCGACCCCCTGCAGCGGCTGCGCCGCCACTATGGCCGCCACGCGCCGCTCCACCAGCCCCGCCAGGCCGCGCGTGCCGCCCGCGTCCCCAGTCAGCAGGATGCCGGCGAGCAGCCGCTGCCGCAGCTCCACCCTGCCGCCGGCCGCCGCGTCGATGCAGCGGGCGACGGCCTGGAAGGAGGGGGGGCCAAAGCGGTGGCGGCGCCGCACGGACGGGGTGTGTGGACGGGGCGAAGGGGGGCGTGGACGGGTGTGACGGGCGGCAGGGGCGAGCCTAGAATGCGTGGAGTGTTGCCCGTGCCGTGCCCCGTAAGCCAGAACATCGGCCAGGAATGCGGTTGTACGGCCTCCGATCACGAGCCGGCTGTAGGCGGCAGGCGGTCGCCCCCACACGGCCCAGAAGCAAAAATGGCCCCGGCGCGGCGCCGCCGCGGCATCTCAAATCATGGCGCTGCACGGGTTCGTCCTCCGGCTCTTGGGCAGCTTCCCCACCCACCTCGTCCAGCGGAAGCTTCTCAGGCGGCTCCTCCATTTCACAGGGACCCAGCAGGTAGGCCGACACCGGCGGCAGCGCCGCCCCCTCCTCGCCCCCCTGCCCCTGCCCCTGGGCCCCCTCGCCCTGCTGCCCGCCGCCCGGCGTCCGCTGCTGCTGCTGCTGCTGCTGCTTGCGCTTGGCGGCCGCGCCCTTTGCGCCGCCCCCGGGCGTCCCCCAGTCGTCCTGCTGCTGCTGCTGGTGCGCCCTGGCCTGGCCCGCCAAGAACAGCCGCTCCGCCGCAGACGACTCCTCCACCAGCGGCGGCGGGCCGCGGCGGCGCGGCCGCTGTGCTGGAGAGGGTCCTGGATTGAGGGGTGCGGGCGACGCCCCGTCGACATCCATCGCCTCTGGGGCGCCCTGCTCGCGCCGCTGCTGCTGCTCCCGCTGCTGCTGCTGCTGCTGCTGCTGCTGCTGCTGCTGCTGCTGCTGCTGCTGCTGCTGCTGCTGCTGCTGCTGCTGCAGCTGCTGCTGCAGCCGCTGCCGATTGGCGGGCTGCGCCGCCAGCCGCGCGCCC
>NW_014010678.1:6999-7830 GCF_000611645.1 Monoraphidium neglectum
CCCGCCTGCTCCTCCTGCTGCTGCTCCTCCCCCGCGCCCGCTGCGGGCGCCGCCGTCGCCGCCGCAGCCGCGCCCGCGGCGCTGGCCGCGGCGGCGCCAGGGTCGAGATCCGGCAGCAGCAGGGCCAGCGGCGCGATGCAGTCCCAGGGTGAGGTGGGCACCGAGAAAACGCGCGTGGGGCGGCCGGGGGCCCTCAGGGGTACCTCCGCGGGGCCGTCGTCCTCCAGCAAGGCAGCGCCCACCAACCCGGGGTCGGTGCTGGCCTGGGGAGGATGGAAGGGGGGTTGCGAGGCGCAGGACTGTCGGTGAGAGAGGGTCGTGGGGCGCGGAGGCGCCGAGGCGGTGTTGACGGAGCGGGCAGCCAGCCAGTCTGTTTGAACAGATGGCAGGAGCTCCTCCGCTGTCATGTTGGCAAGCTTAGCCCCCCAGGCCCCCGTTGGCCTGGAAGCCCAGAGCACAAAGCCCAATCTCATGTGACCCACACGGCAACACATACACGTGACACATGCGCGCGCATTGCTGACGCATACACGCGGCTTTCACATCCACGCACAAACACGCGCACGCGTGCATCAACAAAACCACACCCACACGCACGCACATCCACGCACGCACACACGCAACACACACACCACCATCACACATCATCTTTACCCCCATTTCCACCCTACACCCAGCCCCCACCTTCACGCAGTAGCAGCGGGAGTCCCTCAGCTGCGTCAGCAGGTCAAGATCATACGGGCTGCAGGCCCCCACCAGCCCCCCGCCCGCCGCCGCCGCCGCCCCGAGCCCCGCCAGCGGCGCCGGCCACCCGCCGTGCGCGCGCAGCAG
>NW_014010677.1:0-7651 GCF_000611645.1 Monoraphidium neglectum
CCACCGCGGCTCCCCCGCCAGGCGACGTGCCCGGCGCGCGCCCGCCGGCCGCGGCCCCGCTGGTGGCCGGGGCGGCGGCGGCGGCGGCGCCGCTGCTGCTGCTGCTGGCACTGCTGCTCGCGCTGCTGCTGCTGCTGGTGCTGCTGCCGCTGCTGCTGCCGCCCGCCTCGCCGCCGCCGGCCCCCAGGGGGTAGTGCGCCATGGGGGCGTTGCCGATGAAGAAGACCTCGGCAACCCCTACAGCCTCGCGCAACGCGCGCTCCGCCGCGGCGCGAATGGTCTCGCCCTCCTTGTGAAGCACATGGGGGAACGCCCAGCCGCCGCCGCCGCCGCCCCCGCTGCTGCTGCTGCTGCTGCTGGCGAGGGCGCTGCCTTTTTGCTTGACGAGCAGCACCAGCTTTTCCCGCAAGCTGCGCTTCATCGTCCTGCGACCATGGCCGGGGGAATCGCAAGGGGGGGGGGACAGGGAGGCTGACGCAAACGACGAGCAGGCGGCACCATGGCGGAGGCATTGTGAAGTTGCATCCGGGATGGGGGCGTTGTACAGATGCACGCACAGTGCGCCGCGGCGCACCTGGTGTCGCCGCTGCGGTCGGCCGACGTTTCGATGGGCACGGGCTTGGCGACCTGTGAGAATTCAAAAGTCAATCAAGGGCGAGCGGTGGCAGTTGACGAAGGGAGGACAAGCAGAGAATGGGGATGGTGCCCTCTGTGATCAAAGGGCAGGGCTCGGCGTCATGCCGAAACGTGGCAGGGTCTGCAAGGTGCGTGCTGCAGGCGCGCTGGGAGCGCCCCCTGTGCTCAAGCGGCTGCCATCAGCGCGGGCCCCCGCACCGCGTCATCGTCCTTTCGGGACGACTTCTTGCCCTGCGGCGGCCAAGAATGGAAAGACCGTGAGCGAGGGCGGCTGGCGACTCCGGCGCCGCCCGCATTCATGTGCGTCGACACGTGCGAGCATGCGCCCTCCTGATACCTTCTTGCTCTGCACACCCGGATGTTGTGTCGTGCTAAGCTCTGGCTGCCCCTAACGCTGCTCACCTGGGTGGGGTATTCTTTGTAAAAACCCCTCTGCAGCTTCCGCTGCTCAGACCAGGCCATGTAGTCGGCCTCCCATTCTGGCGCTGGGCTGCGCACCACTGGCAGGCGCTCAAGCACCACGGCGGCGTAGATGGGCTCAGAAACTGGGCCCGTGGTGGCCGCCTGCAGTGGGGCGGATTCGGCGTGGAAATTGCTGGGTGATGGCCCAGCGGCGGCGCGACGGCAGAACAGGAACGTGCGCAAACGCGTACGCACTGTGCTGAATGTGCGAGGTGCATCGCCACCAGCTGCTGCTGATGTGAACGTCCTGCTTTGCCATCCGTGCGCGAACGCGGCCTCGACGCATGCAAGGCGCAGCTGCTCTGCTCGCAGACACTGGGCTGATCTGATAATAAACGACATTGTGTGGGTGACAAGGTCGCTAACGCTTCGTTATGTGTAGACGTTGCAGCGAAAAATGTAGCAGAGTGCGCGCTGCCGAATATTTGGGCGACGCCCACATGACGCAGCTGAGCCCAGATGGGGAGTCTGATGTACGTCATCCTCACAAGGCGCTCGCAGCAAGGCCAGGCAACAGCGCATATGCACATCTCCAGTTGATCAAGTGGCAATACAGTACCGTAATATAGGACGAGCAGGACGTCAGCTGGGGGTGCCTGCGCAGCAGGCGGTCTTAACGGGCTGGCTACAGATGCGTTCTACTGTGACAGGTGACGAGGTGACATGATGGCTGCGGGAGGCGTGGCGTGTTGGCATCGAGGGTGCGAGATGCGTGCAATTGGAATGCGCACTGTGCGTCTGTGGTGGACATTGGCAGGTGGGTGATCAGGCAGGTAGGCCACTTGGCGCCCCACTGGCCGGATGGTACAGCGGACACCTTGATCAACGGCATGGTGATGTCGTACTGCGTCGATACATCTCATTATCCAGGACGCAAATGGCATACCTTGCGATCGCTGACAGTGACGTCCTCACGTTGCCCCCATGCACCAATGTCCCTCGTGCTGCCCGGGCAGCGGCATGCGCTGCTGCTAGATTCTGGGTGACATACGTGAACCAGGTGTCAAAGCGCGATGAGATAAGACGTGATCACAACTCATGCAAGAATTTCTAGGCCATTTTGTGCGATGTTGTCACGAACCAGTTGCGTGTGCAAGGCGCATGAATGGATTGCAACCCACTGCAAAACGCCGAAGCGTGAGTTCGCTGCACGCTCTCCCTAATCGCGAGCGCGCCGCACGTGGCATGTGCAGCGGTTGGTGCTGCAGCAGCGGCACCCACGCCCAGTCCGTACAGCTGTTCAACCTGCTTTCCTCGCCTGTGCCGTGAACCGACACATGGCTTTGATAGCATGAAGCCCTCATGTGTCGAAATTGGCTTGTCTCCTGGCTCCCCCTCCGCATCCAGGTGCCTAGATGCTGACATGACATGCAGCACTACCATGTGCGGACAGCAGCCCTTTCGAAATGACCATGGCCAGGGCCCTGGTATCCAGGCAGCCAGGTGAGAGAAGGCCGCGTGCTCTTTGACTTATGTGACGCCAATGTATACCTCGTGTTTCGGTGGGGATGTGCATGCAGCCTGCAGTGTTCGAGGCCGCTGTAGCTGTTGGGCGTGGACAGGTGCCGGTGGTGTGCATGCGTCATGGCTGCTTGTGCGACCTACCCTGCCCTTCGGCTTCCTGCTCGCTCTGCATTTGATGATTGTCTGCGCCCTACATTGTTCCAGTGGAAGGTTCATCGCGCTCTCAATCAACAGTTACTTTTCTGCGCCCTGCAGACGTCAGCACAGCGGCAAGTGATCTACCACAAAAGCCACTCGTGCCAGCACTTTGGATTGATTGCAAATTTTTTGAATAATCGAGTGCTCCCGTACATCGTCAGGAGACAGGTGAGGCAGGTGGACGCGCGCGTGCTCTAGGTCCTGTGATCAGGCCTTACGGGGCCCTTGGATTGTACCTAAGCGCTCTAATGGACTATGCAAACAGACCGCAATTGCTCCGAGGCTTGAGAGGTGCCATTGGAGTTCCGTGAGATCCCGCGACGAATCATGGCCTACCGTTGCCCCCTCTTCGCCTCAGCCACAGGTTTAACATCGCCAAAATGCCCACGGAAGTTTCTGAGCGCGATGCGGCGCCACGTGCCACAGCCGCCGGCGAGGCCGCCACTGCGGACACCCCGCCCACCAAGCCGGTCTGCGACCCCTCCCTCCCTGTCAAGCTCGACTCCCTGCGCATCTCTCCACCAGACCAGCAACAGCAGCAGCGTCCCACAATCTTCACGTCATCCGACGCCCAGCGCACCACCGCCGCTGCCGTCGCGTCGCAGCGGTCGCCCGCAAGGCCGCCGCCCCTTTCGCCCTCCATGAGCCGCGTGCTGGGGCGGCGCGGGTCGTTCAGCGAGCGCCCGATCGACGTGGTGCGCATGGCCCTGGTCACACAGCGCAACGAGATGTGCTCCCTCGTAGCCAGGTGCGGCCGGCAGGGGGCGGCGGGCTTCGTCCAAGGTTCAAGTATCCTGTTGCATTTTGGGTGCATGCCGCTTTTATTTGCACATCCCTAACCCTCGCTGAGCAGGCGCTCTGCTACCTGTTGCAGCCTATGGCGGGTGCAGAGGCCACACAGAGGCGTGCTGGCCACCATCACGGCTACAAACGCTCAGTGCACAGCATGCACCACGCCGATTTTGGCTTGCGCACACGCGGCCTTGCGAATTCTGCGCCCACACCCCACAGGCGCTGCCACCACCACCGCTTCGCCCATGCTCCCTTCCCACCTGCTACATCGCCTCGCCCCCCCCCCCCCCCAAAAGGATCACCGAGGCGGGCTCGTCCAGCCCCATCCTCATGCCGCACATACTGGTGGACGAGCTCTCCGCCATTGCCGCGGAGACCAACAACTCGGGGCTGATGACGTCGCCCCTGACCACGCTCTTCAAGACCGGCGTCGAGGTCGTCGTGCAGGCGCCGAGGTAAGTGGCGCTCGCACACAGGCGCATGTGCATGGCCGTCTGTGCATGCGCATGCGTCTATGCATGCGCGCGTGCTGCACAAGGATTTGTCCATGCATGCGCGAGTCCTGTGTGCATGTGTACAGTGTATTCGCACATGTGAGCGCAGGGGCATGCACATGCACGTGACCTCTACCAGTTGCCGAAAACAACTTCTCTTGGCCCCACCGGCCCCCGCCGCCCCCCCCCCAAAAGCATCGCCATCGCACTGCGGCCCAAGCCCGGCAGCTGGCTGTACGTCCTGGTGCACTCCGACAACCTGACTGCGGACGAGATCACCACGAGCCAGTACCTCGCGTTCAAGGAGCGCCTCAGGGACGGTGAGGGGGGGCGTGTATGCCAGTGAATCAGGCGTTGTTGGGCCTTGCGTGCAGCCTGCCCTTCAAGGGGCTGCGCGGTCTTGGGGGATGGGGGAGGGGCTGGAAAAAGGTTTGATGTGGTGTGGGTGTGGGTGCAAGTCACTGCGCGACCAGGGTATAAGGGAGTTGAGGATGACTTGGGAATGGTTGGATGGGCGCGCTTGCTTATTGGCTTGCAATGCTTTGCGAGAAGACGAATTGTTTGTCCTGCCAGCTGGGGCGGATGCTGGCTGTTGATTGCGTTGCTCTTTCAGCCGACTTCCGCCCGATTGTTGGCCTGGATTGGGGACGGGCTGCTGCTGCTGCTGCTGCCGCTGCTGCTGCTGTGACTCGCACGCGCGGCCGGAAGCATGGCGTGCATTGCCCTGCGGCAAAGCGGGCCGTGTTTGTGTTGCACACAGGCACTTTGCATCTCGTGGCGACCACTGTTGCACTGCCTGTGTATTGCCTCTCCCTTCTCAAGTGTGTTTTCCACTCAAAGCAATAACCATGATGACCAAGTGCCGTGCGAGGTCCCACATGCACCCCCCCTTGTGGCGCCCCTGGCACAGGCTCTGTGGACGAGAACCCTTACGCTGTGATGGAGATTGACATGGGCCCATTCAACAGGGACCTGCCCAGGATGCAGGTGGGTTTTGACGCTACAGTTCCCCCTGTGTGCACCTTCACTGCGTGCCACGGCTGCTTACAGCCGCATTTCCTGTGATGCCTGACCGCGCCTTTGAAGGAGTGCTCCTTGCTTCGAAAGAAGGAAATTGAAATTACATGTGTTGTTTGGTTGCAACCGCTTTGGCTACTCACAAGACTGGGAAACGCTTGCTGAGTGTTCCTCCCCGGCACACATTCTTCCGCAGATGTCGCGCTCCATCGGCCAGGGGGTGCAGTTCCTGAACAGGCACCTCAGCGCGACCATGTTCGGGGGCCAGGGCTACGGCGGCGGCTACGGCGGCGGCGGCAACATGCCGCCCTCAGAAGGCAAGACCCAGCTGTTCGAGTTCCTCAGGACCCTCAAGCACAAGGTGGGGCGGCGTCAGATAGTGCAGCTGGGGCCGGGGTGGTGCACAGTCTGGTGAGCTGGCTGGGACCCTGCCCAAACGGCACACAAATCACCGCTGGTGTTATTCTGGGCTATTCGCCTTGCGCAGCCAGGGTTTCGCAGGGGTTGGAACCAGGGCGCACCCTTAGTCCCCACACGTGATGTTCACAGCTCATTTGACCTGACACCTGAATCCTCTCCCTCCCCCTCCCCCCTAAAACAAACACCCACCCCCTGCGGCACCTTTCCCCCACCGCAGGGCCAGAGCCTGATGCTCAACCCCGGCAAGCTGGTGACGCTGGGCCAGCTGAGGGACGCGCTGCTCAGGGCCGACAAGGCCCTCGACGCGCTGGATGACGAGGTGGGCAGGGGCCGACTGTTGGGCAGGGTTCAGGGTTCAAGGGCAGTCTGGCACTGGCTGCAGGCTGGTTGGTTTGCATCGGCACTGGCGGAAAGCTTGTCTTGATGCGTTGCGGTGGGTCGTCGGGTTCTTTGAGGGACAATCTAAATGGCTCGTGTGTGGATGGCGCGGGGTGGTCAGGAAAAGGGACCCCAAGACTGTTTGCGGTCAAGGTTTGCGTCTTGGAAAGGGTTTGGGCTTTGAGCGCAGGCTTGGATGCGACGATAGCATGTGCATTGGGCCGCCAAAGGAAGGGTTAGGTTCGGGTTGGCGCCATGGGATGCAGCATGGAGTGGCGAATGACTCTTTTTCGGGCGGCGCGGTCGTCACCATGTTTCGCTTAGCTTTGAGCGTTCAAGGGGGTCGCGGTGGTGCGCTTCAGAGGTGTACAAGGCTTGCGGCACAAACCTGCGAAACACAACACCTCTGGTGCGCTTGCTACCCTGCATGGGGTTGGAAGCTCACAGGTGGACCGGCAGCCTCACTGCGCAAACGCCGCGAGATGATCAATCTCTCTAGCCTGCAAAGCGCGAAGCGCGGGGGGCTTGCCCCGTGCATTGTCGCCCCAAGGTCAACTGACAGCACTCTCCAGCACTTGTGTTGAGCCGGCGCGTGCCGGTTTGCGTAGCTGAGCAGTCCTCTTCTTGAACAAAGTCGTGGGTTTGGGGAGCGGGGGGGGGTGGGGGGGGCGACAAACAGCTTCACGCAGGCACCTTCTTGGCCAGACACCCCCACCTTTACGCGCCCCAGCCCCACGGGGTCTCAACCCCGACTGAGTGAGGCGCCAGGATATAGACGCGAGTGGACACCATCACGCACACAAAGCAACTGGCCCCACTGTTCTTGGTGCCAACATTAGCACCACAGTCACTGCTCTGAGCAGGTGCACCCACTCAAGGACGGTCTAGTGCAGACTCACGAGCTCATTTTCATTGTGTCATAATCTTGTTGATTCGCTTGCATCACTATCGTTATATGCCCGCCCTCCATCCCTTGCCTGCCTTGCCATACCCCAGGTGGAGTGGTCCGAAGTGTCGTCCCGCCTGTACGACCTGGGCTTCGAGAGGGGCTGGGGCTGCGACGTGGGGCGCGTCAAGGCCAACATGAGGCTGCTGCTGGAGATCTTGCAGGTCGGATGATGGGCGGGGGTTGTGCGGAAGGGGTCGTTTGGGGGATGGGGGCAGGGGAGGGGCCAGTTTGACGATTGACGTGGAGAAGGTGGGGTTGAGCCGGGAAGTCGAGGGGACCCTGATAGGGGTGGGTGCGGGGAGCTGGTGTTTTGAGGATGGGAGAGGGACGTTTCAGGGGCGGGGGCGTGGGGGTTTGATCAGAGGTGTGGGGGAAGGTTGGACTGCAGGGATCGGGAGCGACCTTGTGCAGTAAGGTTGCTGGGTGTTTGATCCTGGGACGCCTGTCTCGCCCGCAGCCTCCCAGCAACACTTAGGGGTCTCCCTGGGGAGATGCTGCGGAAAAAGCAAGCCAATTAGCTGGATGGCATGCCTGATGGTGCACCAGCTGGCCAGGCAGGGGAGAGGTGCATATTGACCCCTTGGCCTGCACCCCTTCCCCCAGGCTCACGCGGTGTTTTGCCTGCCCTTGCAGCTTGCCTGTCAATCAGGTACTTCGCAGTGGCATCGTCGCCGCTTCCTCCTCTCCCCCTCTCTTGCAAGGGCGCCCCCAAGCGCTGCAATTCACACGTGTCGGCCCCGTCCACCTCTCCCTTCCCCCTTGCTGCCTTGTCTTTGTCTGATCTAGCCCTTAATCATCCAATCCTCTCCCTCCTCCCCACCCCATCCCTCCCCCCCTCCCC
>NW_014010676.1:0-7650 GCF_000611645.1 Monoraphidium neglectum
CCCACGCGCGCGCCGCGGGCCCGGCGCGCGCGCACCTGCGCATCGTCGCCGGCGCTGAATAGCAGCAGCTGCTTCGGGTGGAACACCACTCTGAGCACGACGCCCTCGTGCCCAGCAAAGCTGTGGGTGCAGAACCCGCCCTGCAGGTCCCAGACTTTAACCATCCGGTCCGCGCCCGCGGTGGCGAGGAGCCCGCCGGACGCGTCGACGGCGGCATCGGCCACGGGCGCGCGGTGCGGGCGCCACGTGCGCGCGACGGCGCCGGTGGTCAGGTCCCAGACGCGCGCCGAGAGGCTGCGGGAGGCCGCGAACGCGGTCTTGCAGTCGGGGCTGGCGGCGACGGCCGTGATGGGCTCGGAGTCCTGCGGGGCGGCGAGGAGGGCAGGGGCTCGCGCGAGTCGGCAGGCGCGGCGCAGAGCGCGCGGCGGGCGCAGCAGGCGTGGCGGGCGGGCGCTGATGTTTTGGGACGTGGGGCTTCGGCGGTGTTGGCGCTCACCCCTGGTAATGTGCGCACGACTGCACCCGTTGCGAGTTCCAGGACCTATATTTTTTGGGGGGGGGGTCAGGTGGACACGCGGCGCTGGGCCTGGCCAAGGTTGCCAAGGGGGGTCGCATATGCTGCTGCAGAGGGGCATGCCCGCCACCCTCTGTGCATCCAGTTACTGTGCACATGGGCGGCGCTCTGGTTTCATACACAGGTGACGCACGGACCGCCGCACCTTGACCTCATCGCCGCACGCGCAGACGGCATGCTTGCCGTCACGTGTGAGGCGCGCAGCTGCGCCCGTGTAGAAGGCCTCGAGCTTGGCTTTCGGCTTGTATGTGGTTTTAAGCTGCAGGGCGTCCGCCATGGCGCCGCGTGCTGCACCAGCCTCGACCCTGGTGCTGGCGGCCGCAGGTGCCGGAGCAGAGCGGCGGCCGCTGCGGGTGCCGCCTAATGGCGCGCGGTGTCAGCTGCGTGTAAGGCGCGGACTGTGAATCTCAAGGCATTCACGAACGTTATTGCTAAAGATTTATCCGAGCTACAGCTGCGGCAGCCAGGCTGCAAAGGACGCACACAGGCGTAGACCGTCAAATGGCTTCGGCTAGTCTACGTCGTTGTTGATCAGATGACAATAACGACAGCTATGCGTGCGATAACCGGCATCCTGTGCGATCTGTGCCGTCCCCAGGTTAGTCATCACGCTCACGCGCGCCGGCCCCGCCGCCGGCCCCTCCATGACCTCCGCCACCGCAAGCGGTATGGGGTGCCTAGCCTACTCCTACTCACCTACTCCTGGGCTGGCAGCTGCACAGGAGCCTGCGCGTAGGCTCAATGACTTGCAAAACACATACCTTGTAGTTTTTCGCGATCGGGGACGGCAGTGGCCCACGGCCGCTACCCGCGGGTGACTCGGATCGGGACCGCGGCCAGCCGCGTGAATACCGCATAAAAGCCTTGAAGTGATCAGAGTATGCATCAATCCGGACAGATCGGTGGCTGGTCGGTTTGTTGGTTGCCGGTTGGACACTCCAGGTGCGCCGCTGACCTTGGCGCGCCCTGCGATGCTCAGCAGTGCTGGCGCTCTGGTTGCCATTGCAGTTCATGCAGCCGCAGCAGAGGGTTCAGCCCAGTCAATGTGGCCTATTGCTGCCTGTTGCACGAGCCGCGCTGAGCCTGCCACAGCCCAGCCTGAAGCAAGCCTGCCTGCCCTTGCTGTGAAGGGGCCTGGGCTGTGAGACCCTCCCCTCAGTGGGTGCGCCGCACGTCATGACAAGGACCCTCCTTTACCCTGACCCCCTGCTGGCTCACCCGCCTCTGATAGGCCGCCATGGAGCGACGCGGCTCCACAGGGCCCGGGGGCACCCCGCCGCCTGGTGGGTCCTTTGTGCTGCGCAGGGATGCTGCTTCTGCATGCGCCCAGGTGGCTGCGGGCCGCGCACGGATCGGGGCCCCCGCCGCTGCCCGGGCGGCGGCAGCGGCACTGGGGGTGACGGATACCAGTGCTTCTGACATGGGAGCGTAGATGCCGCATCGGCCGCGGCCACGACCTGGGGAGGACATGTGGGCTGGCCCCAGCTCTCTGCGGCAGCGCGTCTTCACCCATGTGGACCCCAGAGTCGTACTGGCACCCACGCCCCCCAAAAGGACACACAACAAAACAGAATACTCATCACCTCTTTGCCTGCCAGACGATGAGCTCTTTCTACAAGGCTGGGGTGGATGCAGCAGGAGCGCCAGCAGCTGCTGTGCAAGCAGGAAGCAGACAGGGCTCTGGAGCGAGACAGCGAGAACCGATGGTCGTATTACCCAAATATTTGTTTCTGATCATGTATTACACGCGTTCAGACATTTCAAGGCAGTGCTTGACAGCAGCCTGTCGAGGTGCGGGGCCCGACAGTGACGCTCGGTCTGCAGCTGCCAATCGCACCGCGAAGCCCGAATTATTACACGTTTACATGTTCGAAGTTCATTTGCACCGCCACGACGCGCCCGGACCCCGCCAGCCCAGGAGTAGGTGAGTAGGAGTAGGCTAGGCACCCCATACCCGCAAGCGCCTGCCTCAGGAACGCGACCGCCTCCCCGTGCTGCAGCTGCGCGCGGTGCGTCATGCCCAGTCCAGACAGGCAGTCCACGCTCCCACGACACAACCAGACGATCAATAACACCGTACACAGAGCGTGATTAGAAAAAGGGTGATGAAATCGTCTATTTCTATGGCTTGATCATGACGGACCCGACCCGTGCTGAATGCATGTTGGTCAACCACCACGCCACTCAACTCAGGGGGAGTGCTGGGTGCGCGCTCTGTTTTATTGGTCGTATGTTCATGTAGTGGCACAATAAGGGGATGTATTGCAATCAGTTGTTCGGATAGACTATCCCGCAATCCATTCTGTTTTTTCCCCAGCGACCTTGGCTTTCCAGGCGCCAGTACAGGGACAGTCAGGTGGAGCCTGCTGGTGTCCAGGTTGAGCGCCGCTACTTGAGCCGCGGCGATGCTAGTGGATGTATAGTGCCCACAGTAACCTTCATGCACAGGGGACAGGTGCAACACCGCCGTCCCTGCAGAGCACGTCAATGTCATCTGCACACTCAGCAGCTTTCTATGATGGGCATGGCCAAGGGTGATGTAGTCATGTTAAAAATGGCAAACCTGACCTGCGACGGCTTTTACATGATCTATTGGTGCATGTGTGTGTGTGTGTGTGTGTGTGTGTGTGTGTGTGTGTGTGTGTGTGTGTGTGTGTGTGTGTGCGTGCGTGCGTGCGTGCGCACGTGTGTGTGTGTGTGTATGTGTGTGTGTGTGTTAGTGTTGCGTACGTGCGCATGTGCGTGTGTGTGTGCGTGTGTGCGTATGCGGGCGCGCGCGCCTGCGCAGGCGTGTGCGCACACGTGCGCGCACATGCGGGCACCATGTAGCAGGACTGAGGTGTTGCTACGGTACTAGGTAGGGTCACACCAGCATGCAACAGCTGAGCCATGCAGGATTACATATGCATCCTTCGCTTAACATGTGCGCGATGCTGACAGAAGGGGGCCGATGCTGTCCCCACGAGAGCTGGACACCATGTTGCTGGGTGGACCTGGCGCTGCTGAAGCTGCCTTGAGTTGACCGACCAGCTGGGCACGGTGCAACGCCCCGCCAGCAGGCAATAGGAACGCGAGCAAACTATTTCGTTGTATCAATCGTTCCATTGACTCATGGACGGGGGGTCCTTCACGCCAGGAGGCCGGAAGCTGCTGCGAAGGAACCACCACAGAAGCCGATTGCTTGTGTTGTAAGAGCTTTGCGCTCGGTGTTCAAGCATTCAATTTCGTCGTCGTGATTGTTTAACGACTCAGGCTCGCCTTTTGTTTCTCGTGATCACAAGAGGTTGGTGCAGCGTGATCGTGTCCAGCAGCCCGCGTGGCCGCTCCGCACCCCTGCCTACGGGATCACAGAGCACACAGCCTCAACATGGTGGCGAAATGGGCGGGCGTTGCCCTAGGTGAGCGATCGGCGGCCTTTTGGCTCGTTCTGGGAGCTTCCCTGGTCCGCGCGGTGGTTGAGGGCTCCCGGCCCTGTCCGTGCTTGCATACAATTACATGGGGTTATCAGGAATCCTTTGGGGCAAGCGCATGGCCTAGGAACGCCGATTGCTTGGCGAGTGCTGGCCGGCGCGCTGCCGACAGGGTGTCCCCAACCAGCGCGCGCATTCCGTGCAGTGGAAGCTGCACTCCCACGCACATGCTGCACCGCATGCCCTCTCATTGTCTGCACCCACTCGGTGGACGCCCTTTGCAGCCCTCGCCGTGGCGTGTGGCGTCTTTGGCATGGCTGTGCAGGCCAAGGAAGAGGAGAAGCTCGGCACTGTGATCGGCATCGACCTGGGTACCACCTACTCCTGTGTGGGTGTTTACAAGAACGGTCGCGTTGAGATCATCGCCAACGACCAGGGAAACCGCATCACACCGTCTTACGTGGCGTTCACCGACAGTGAGCGCCTCATCGGCGACGCCGCCAAGAACCAGGTCGGTTGGGGCCAATGTTTCTTTAGCAACGCAAAGCTTGTTGCCTGAAGGCCTGCATGGACGCTTATGGCCCTCATACGGACGCTGTCCTGGTGCCAGTGATATGAACAATGCGATCCAATGGTGTCTGACATGCATTTTTTGCCACGCAGGCGACTGTGAACCCGAAGCGCACCATCTATGATGTCAAGCGCCTCATCGGCCGCAAGTGAGTGGTCGACCACAGGCATGCTGCCACCAATGACACCTTTAGCATCACTCAACCCGATCGTGCCACGCACTGAAATTTGAGGGCCGTACATGGCAGCATGCGGCGCTTATCTGCTGCTTTGCATCTGCGCGCCTCAGCACGACACTGACGCGGCACGCCTGTGGGCACACCGGCATCGCCTGCAGGTTTGAGGACAAGGAGGTGCAGCGCGACAAGAAGCTGATGTCCTATGACATTGTGGACAAGGCTGGCAAGCCCATGGTGCAGGTCGACGTTGCGGGCGAGAAGAAGGTGCGGGCGCAGCAAGGGCAGCTGCAGTGGCTGGCTGGTTGCTGTGGATGCATGCCTTGCTCAGAACGGCAGGATTGGCTGCTGTGACAGCGCTGGCTGGGCATGTGCATGGGACTGCTTGTGCGCGGGGTAATGGCATTGCCTCAAAACAGAATTGCGCGCATCACACCTGCACATGTGCCTGACGCTTGCTTTTCTCCCAACTCCTTGGCTGCACCCCGCGCTTCAGGTCTTCAGCCCCGAGGAGATCAGCGCAATGATCCTGCAAAAGATGAAGGACACTGCCGAGGCTTTCCTGGGCAAGTCCGTGAAGCACGCTGTCGTGACGGTGCGACCAGCATGCCAGGCTTGTTAGTCCTTTTCATGTTACTGGACTGCATTGCCGGACTGGGTTGGATGTAATACACGCTGCGTGCACTTCCAACTTGAACAACTTGCTACCCCCCCCCCCTTTTACACATAATGTGCTGGCTTGAATTGACCTGCCTGGCCATGTCGGCAAAAGCACAGCCACTGCATATTGCCAACCTGACTGAGTCCTTTGCTTCCCCGCCGGCTCTCATTCGCGACCACCAGGTGCCTGCGTACTTCAACGACGCGCAGCGCCAGGCCACCAAGGATGCCGGCACCATCTCCGGCCTCAACGTGGTGCGCATCATCAACGAGCCCACCGCGGCCGCCATCGCATACGGCCTGGACAAGAAGGGCGGGGAGAAGAACATCCTGGTGTTTGACCTTGGCGGCGGTGAGCACTGGGTGCCCTGCATATTCCATCGCACGGGGCTATGGTGCCTCTTTTGTGAGGAACCGTCAGTGTTGTCCCACGCACATGCTTTTGCTTGAGATAGTGGTGCCAGCGCAGATGCGGGGTTGCAGCCGACGAGGGTACAATGCAGCAGCAGCATGGCGTCCTTGTGACCTTGGGTACTCATCACACAGGCTGACTCGCGCATTGGCCGCGGTCGCGCGCCTGCAGGCACCTTCGATGTGTCCATCCTGACCATCGACAACGGCGTGTTTGAGGTCATCGCGACTCACGGCGACACCCACCTGGGTGGCGAGGACTTTGACCAGCGCGTGATGGAGGTGGGTTGATGCCTGAAGCGGGTTGGGATGCTCTAGCTGAAGGTGTGCATCGTTGATGTGGCTGGCGGCACTGACCGTCCTGCTGACAATGGCCTGGGTCCATGGTGCTCATGGGCAGTGGGTTCCTGATCATGTTTGTTGCTGTGAGGTCATACAGGGTCATGACTTCCTCCTCGTGCGTGCACGCACCATCACCCTGTTGTGTGCAGTACTTCATCAAGCTCATCAAGAAGAAGTACAGCAAGGACATCACCGGTGCGTGGCGAAGGGGGTTGCGTGTGCGTGGGCCCTGGAACAAGTGCGAGGGGCGGCAGCAGCCATGGTCACAACTTCGGTGGCAGCATCGGCTGTCACTGCAGCTGCTTGGCGCTGAGTGCCCGTTGTCACAGCCCTCTCACTTCACACCGTTGTTGTGCCTCTGTTTCTACCACCCTCACCCCCGGTGCAGGCGACGCACGCGCCCTCCAGAAGCTGCGCCGCGAGGCCGAGCGCGCGAAGCGCGCGCTGTCCAGCCAGCACCAGGTCCGCGTGGAGATTGAGTCCCTGGCGGAGGGCGTGGACCTGTCGGAGCCGCTCACGCGCGCCCGCTTCGAGGAGCTCAACAACGACCTCTTCCGCAAGACCCTCGGGCCCGTCCGCAAGGTGAGGGGCCGGCGCGGCGAGGGGCGGAGGCCCGGCACGGCTGGGCCGGCAACGGCGGCCGCGAGGGAGATGGCGTGCGGCGGCCTGGGGGCGGCAGTGCAGTGCGAGCCGGACGCTTTAGTAGCACCGCCCGGCTGCCCCGGCTGGTGTCTCTCAATGTGACATCTCTACCCCCGCCCTCCCACTGCGCGCAACCGCTCCCCAGGCCATGGAGGACGCCGGCCTGAAGAAGAGTGAGCTGGACGAGGTTGTGCTGGTGGGCGGCTCCACGCGCATCCCCAAGGTGCAGGCCCTCCTCAAGGATTACTTTGACGGCAAGGAGCCCAACAAGGGCATCAACCCCGACGAGGCCGTGGCGTACGGCGCGGCGGTGCAGGTGCGCAAGGGGGAGAGGGGGGTGTCGAGGGGCTGCGGGTGGCGGCCGCAGCGAGTTCTGGGGTTTCCTGTCCAGACGCAGGGGGTGATTAGCAATCCTGCGCAGTGGCAGCAATTTTCAAGGCAATGATTCAGGCCATGGCAGTGAGCTTTGCGGTCGCAGCACAGGCCTCCCTTTGCCGTCGCAGCACTGGCCTCATGTTCTCATCCTTCCCTGCGCCCTCGTGTCCCTGCACCCCAGGGCGGCATCCTTGGCGGCGAGGGCGGTGACGAGGTCAAGGACATCCTGCTGCTCGACGTGGCTCCCCTGTCCCTGGGCATTGAGACGGTGAGCTTGAGCAGCCAGGGCAGCAGCGGGGACAAGGGCAGAACAAGGGCAGGAGTGAAGGGTATTGGTTGTTGGAGCTTTAGCCTCAAACGCAGCACCTGCGGTTGCGATTTTTCACACGAGCCGCAGTGCCACGGCAGATGTTTTCCTCCCTTTTCCACTCTTTCGCCACACCTGCCCATCCTTCCTGCTCACATCCCAACCCGTCCCCCGCCCCCTCAC
>NW_014010675.1:0-4649 GCF_000611645.1 Monoraphidium neglectum
ATGTGTGTGTGTGTGTGTGTGCACGTGCGTGTGTGTTAACCCGTGTGTGCATGAGTGTGTGTGTGTGCATGTGCACGTGTGCATTTGCGTGTGTGTCAACATGTCCGTGCATGTGTGTGTGTGTGTGTGTGTGCATGTGCGTGTATGTGTGTTTGGAGGAGTGACAAGGCAACGAGCGCAATGTGTGAATGTGTCGAGGTGGGCGGCTCCCGCGCATGTCCCCCACCCACGGGGCCGCGCCCCGCGCGGCGGAGCAGGCTGTCTGCCGGCGGGTGTTGCGCAAAGGCAGGTGCCACGCCTTGTTCTCTTGCCCTCCTCCCAAACCCAACGCAACATTATGGTCCTTCCCAGGCATCGACCTGGTGCTCAACAGCCGGGTTGCCAGCGTGCGCGACGGCTACGGTGAGCCGCTGGTTCCGATAAGCCCCCCGCTCCTCGACATAGACCCGGCCCCGCAGGCCCTGCCCCCCTTGCTGCCCCCGACAACAGGCCGCGCACATAGGCCCGGCGCTTGATCGCCTTGTCGGCGTTGGAGCCCGGCCCCCTCCCCGCCTCCCAATCGTTTTGCAACGAAACCCGCAAGCATCCCTTCCCCTACGTCATTGCAAATCGTCCCCCATGCAACCTTCGGTCCCCCCACCACTTGGAACACCAACCACCCCGCATGCAACCACCCCCTTGCGCAACCACCACCCCCAAGCCACAGATCCCCTCCATGCAAAACCCACTCCCCACCCCGCCACCCCTGCCCCCCCCCTTCAAAAAATTCAAACCAGTGACCGTGGTCAACAAGGCCGGCCAGGAGCAGGAAATCAAATTTGGTGCCTGCGTGTGGGCCACCGGCATCGCCATGAACCCGCTGGTCAAGCAGCTGCAGGAGGTGCTGCCGGGGCAGACGCACTTCAGGTGCGCGGGTCGCGTGGTGTATGTGTACGTGTGTGCATGGTGTGTGTTTGTGTGTGTGTCTACATGTGTGTGCGTGTGTATACGTGTGTGTGTGTGTGTGTGCGTGCGTGCGTGCATCCGTTTGTGTACGCGCGCGCGTGGGCGCGCGCGTCCGTGCGTGCGCCCGCGCGGGCATGCGCTTCCTCGCGTGTCTGCGCTCGCTGGCGTGTGTGCGTGTGTGTTTATTTTGGGGGGGGGGGAAACCCCAAAAAAAGCGAGCGGCTTGATTTCTGTGCAAGGAGGCGGACTTTGCGCGAGGGCGCCCTAGATGCGCCCTCGGCTTGGCGTGACCGGTACTGGCGGCGGAAGGCTCCAGGGCGCGCATAGAACGGCTCAGGGGCGCGCCCGCTCGGGGCCCCGGCCTGCTTTTGCTGCGGAATCCCCGATCTCCGACCCAAGACTCGCTTCGACGAGCCCGCGACGCTCCACCTTCACCTTCCCGCCGCGCCGCGCCGTGCGGCCCTGCAGGTCTCTCTTGACCGACGAGTTCCTGCGGGTGAAGGGCAGCGACGGCAGCATCTGGGCGTTCGGTGACGCGGCCACCATCGACCAGCCCAAGGCGGTGGAGTACGTTGACAGGCTGTTTGAGCAGGCGGACAAGGACAAGGTGGGGCTCATGGGCTGGTGTAGTGTCCGTGGGGATGGGTGTACAAGTGTATCTTGTGCGTGCGTGTGTGTCGGCTGTGTGTGTGTTTGCTGTGCCTCAGTGTGTGTGTGTGTGTGTGTGTGTGTGTGTGTGCGCGCGCGCGCGCGAGTGTGCACGTGCGCGTGGGCGTACGCGTGCGTGCCCATGCACGGGCACGAGCATGAGTGTGCGCATGGGGTTGCAGCGAGGGGGACGGATGCCGACAAGTGCAGAGACGGGCCCCGCTGTGACCGGCGAGCAGGCCGGACGGCACAATCCCCAACCACGCTCCTTCCACCACCCCCTCCTCCCCCTGCCAGTCGCTGCTGGCGCTGCGCTCTTTGCTGTCCTCCGCCATGCCTTGCACAAAAGGCGGTACCCTGCCCCTTCCCACCACCCCGCGGGTTGGCTCCCTTCCATCTCAACTCAGCATGGTGCATTTCCCTTTCCCCTTGTCGTCTGTTTCAGAGTGGTGCGCTGTCAATTGAGGAGCTGAAGGACATTCTGAATGAGGCATCAAAGGTGTGTGTGCGCGCGCGCGCGTGTGTGGGTGTGGGTGTGGGTGTGTGCACGCACGTGTGTGTATTGGTGCAAGCATGCGTTCACGTGTGCGTGCGCGTTTGTGTGGGACCGCTTTGAGAGCAAGGCTTCCCAGCCCACTGCAGCTGGAACTTGGGGGGGGGGGGCGGCCAACGGCAGTGCCAGCGCCGGCCTGCCAGCCGCCTCGCAGCCGGGCGGGCGTTCTGACGCCTGGCACGCCAGGGACGCGCACGAGCACACCGATTTTATACCCAGCTGCACGCGGGCTGGCGGGGCTCGATTTCGGCAGCCTTGTGCCTGGAGAAGGGCGGGAGGCTCTACGAAATCGCGGCGGTTGTGACTCGATGCCCATCCAAGAAAGGCGTATTGTCTCACCTGACCCCCGGACTTGCCCCGCCTTTCCCTTCGCCGCCGCCCGCGTTCGATTCCCGCCGTGCGCAGGAGTTCAGCCACCTGGCGGAGCACGCGCAGGTGCTGGAGGCCAAGAACACGCCCCTGCGCGGCCTCGTGCGCGCCTTCGCGGCGGATGCGGCCGCCGCCAACACCTCGCCGCTGTGAGTTCATCCTTACTGTCCCCTCGCACCGTTGTCGCCCCCTGCGTCCCTGCAATTGGCGCGTCCTTTGGCACTACCCACGAGCCCGAGCTGCTGGTGCTCTGACGTGTCGCGGCACGTTCCTTGCCACCGCTCTCACACACGCGTACACGTTTGTCTGCTGCGCTTTCTGGAACCCTTCTCTCTGCACCAACTTGCCACTGCGACCACTGCATTACACAGCCACACACACCCTCAAAGTGATAAACACTCACGCAAACACACGCACGTGCACACGCACACGCACACGCACACATCAACACGCACGCACAACTGCACATAACTCACCCATGTACACACACATCATCACAAAAACTTGTGCGCATGCCCCCGCTCAACCCCGCAGCTCCACTGTCGAGGAGGACACCGTCCTGACTAAGGAGCAGTTCAAGGAGCTCCTGCAGAAGATCGACAGCGGGCTGCGGGCGCTGCCCGCCACCGCGCAGGTGAGGCGCGCGTGCCGTTGCCCACCTCAGCCCTCGCTGTCGCCGTTTTCCGGACTCCTTCGCCCTGCTCGATCCCAGCGCCAGCTGCCGGCGCTGCTCAGCCGGCGCGCCAGCTGTTGTGGCTCAACTCTCGGGCTGCGCCACACAACAGCCCCCCGCGCCTGCTGCTGCGCCGGCCTCGGGTCGCTGATGCCTCTGCGCTCGCGCCCGCGCATCTCGTCGCCCGAGAGGGGCGCACTACTTGCATGTTATCAATCCTTTTCTCCATGGAACGGATTGATCTTGATTGACGAATGGAAGACAGAATCCATTCATCATCTTGTACACATGGCATGCGCTTTCGAACCACAATTCAGGTGGCCAAGCAGCAGGGGGAGTACATCGCCGAGCTGCTGGTGCAGGGCCACATCACAGGCCCCGCCGCCGCAGCACCGGCGCTCGGCGGCTCCAAGCCCTTCAGGTGGGGGCTCCGCGCCAAGCGGACGGGGGCGGCGCGCGCGGCGCGGCGCGGCGCGGGCGCAGCGCGGCCGGGGCGGGCCGTGGGCGCCGCGTGGCGCGCGCCGCGAGGGGCGCCGGAGACTTCAGCGACCGCGCCCTTTCCTGCACACCTTCCTGCACGCACAACATCCTCCCCTGGAAAATCCCGCCGCCCCTTGTGGACCTCTCTGCAGTGTCCCCTACCCTCCCTGAACCCCTGCTTTCTCCCCACCCACCTCGCCTCTCACATCCCGGCCTGGTTTGCCCTGGGCGCCCTCGATCCACCCTGAATCCACCCCAAAACCGCCCCAACCCCAAAAGGTATTTCCACAAGGGCTCCCTGGCCTATGTCGGCAGCGACAAGGCCGTGATGGACGTGCCCAAGCTCGGCCCCATATTCGGGACGGGCGCGGGCCTGCTGTGGAAGAGCTACGAGACGTTTGCGCAGATCAGGTTTGAGGGGTCACCGGGGTCACTTGGGGGGCGGGGGGGAGCTTGTGAGAGTGTGTACGGCTGTGTGCAGGCATGAGAGAGAGTGTGTGTGGGGGGAGGGGGTGTAGGGTGCAGCGAACGCCGCTCGCCCCTTGATGCGAGGACGCCCGACGCTGCACAGTTGTGTGGATCAGCGGAGCTGGATCGCCGCACTCTGCGCCAAGGGTCGACTTCCCTGCCCTTCCTCGGTCCCTCACAGCTCCGCCCCGCCCTGCCTTGCGCACGCGCAGCCTGCGCAACCAGCTGCTTGTGGCGACGGACTGGGTCCGGACAAAGGTGGGTGGACGTGCTGCAAAAGCCGCGAGGCCGGGCTTGTGGTCATGCCGAGTGCAACGGAATCGAACGGGCCACTCCTGATGAGTCCTACCATAGCTTCAGCGAACGCGTGCAAGTGCGCGCGCACGCGCACACACACACACACACACACACACACACACACACACAAATATACACATGCGTGCGCGCATATTCTCTCTCCCTATCTGTCCCTCTCTCTCTCTCTCTCTCTCTCTCTCTCTCTCTCTCTCTCTC
>NW_014010675.1:5110-8105 GCF_000611645.1 Monoraphidium neglectum
TCTCTCCCTCTCTCTCTCTCTCTCTCTCTCTCTCTCTCGCTCTCTCTCTCTCTCTCTCTCTCTCACACACACACACACACACACACACACACTTATGCGCGCGCAGATACACAACACACTCACTACTACTCACCCAAATCTCAGAGCTGTTGCATGCAAATAGGCTCACCGGCGTTCACCCTCCGTCACCCAACCCCTCCTCAAATCTCTCACGCCCATGGCGCAGGTGTTCGGCCGGGACATCTCACGCTTCTGAGTGCTTCTGGGCTTTGAGAGTGTCGAGATTATTGCCCTACCCTGCCGCCTCGCCCCCTGGCGCCCTGTGCCGCTGGGCTGCCCAATCAATGGACAGCTGGTGTTGCGATACAACAGAGTTGGTGTTTGACAAGCGTCTGTGCTTGCTAGCGCGCCTCATGGGCCTGCAAACCCTGCCATGTGCACGCCTCTGCCGATGGCAAGTGGTCGCGTGCACCAGTGCATGTGAGGCGCGGGACCAGCATGACGGAGCGCCATACAGCGCGCTGACTAGGATGGGATGCGTGTGGGCGCATGCCAGACGCGCACAAAGAGCGAGAGGCCACTGCCCCAGCGCACGGAGCGCACACACACACACACAGATACACACTCTTCACACGCACAAGTCATCACGGGTGGGCCGCGCAACGCGCTGCCGCCCGGGCGCGTGGCGCATTGCCGCGTGCAGCACACACGTTGTTGATCGGCGTCCATTATGCTTTAGTCCCCGTGTGTTTATTGCCATCATACACAGCTCGCGGTGCGGGCACGGGGGGTCTCCGAGAGCCTTTCGCTGCAACTCTGCTGGTGAGCGTGCGGCTCAGCCGCAGGGGTACATGTTGCGCTTGTGCCACTTTTGCAGTGTAACGCTGCATCCCACTTGACCTGTGCGCGTGCGCGCCATGTCAGCTCGCAGTAAGCCATGGGCAGCGGCTTGATGAAGGGGCACACCGGCTGCGAAGGTCGGTCAACTTTCAGGGTTGACCAATGTGTGCTGACCGTGCGTTTGAACGCTGGAGCCACCAGCTGATATGTTTCATGCCTGAAGCCTGCGGACGCCGCCGTTCCGATATGGCATGGCGGGTCGCGAAGCCCGTTACCCTTTGTTCTGCAAACAGGATGGGGACTGAGGGGCGGCGGCTCGATCGCAGTCAACTGTTCCCATGCCCCTCCTTCCTGCCCTTGCATTGACCATATGACTGGGGTCGATGCGCCGAACATTTAACCTATTTTCCCGAATAGTCGCACATCATGCTGCACCGATCCAGCCACGCTTTGCAGCGGCATGCACGTGTGCAGGAACGACCATGCGTGGCACAACCTCGCCTCATAAAGAGACGCTGCGTAGTGCTGGCTGCTGCGGGCGAGGTGCGGCCCAGATCGCGGCGAAGTGATCGAGGCAGCCGCCTGGCCGGGCGGGTGACTATATGCCTATTATCGTCACAAAGTTTGCAGCATATTCATGTGTATTTCAGCTGACACCGCGCATGCTGCGCACCCGCACACCCGCTGACGCGGCACCGCAGGCCCACAAAGTGCTTGTTGTCGGCGGCGGCGGCCGCGAGCACGCGCTGGCTTGGAAGCTGGCGCAGTCTGACCTCTGCGGAGCGCTGTACTGCGCGCCGGGCAGCCCCGGGACGGCGGCGGAGCCTGGTGTTGAGAACGTAGCTGTTGATGTTTCGGACAACCAAGCGGTGAGACGCCCGTCAGTTTCGGATTCGGGCCCCGCCTCGCCGCCTGCCACGTGCGCAGAGCGCTCATTCTGAATGGCAGCACCGTCCAGAGTTGACTCGCAGCTGTTGTCGCATAAGCTCTCGCCGGAAGGGCGACACCGCCGGCGCCGCTTCAACCGGTCGACAGCCAAACAGCGCCGACCCGCCGAGACCCCACCCGCTCCCAACACGTTGCATTGCATCACATCATGCCACACGACATAGCACTACTTATCACATCGAGCTTTGCCAGCAGCGATGCGGAAACCCCCGAGAAAGGTTAAACCCCCATTTGGGGTAAAGCCCCTCATCCGCTCCTTCATCCGCTTCCCCCCTTTGAAAAGTTCAAAATGCGGGCGCTGCCCCTACAACTTCCACGACCCTCCATCCCCGGCCAGGTGGTTGACTTCTGTAAGGAGCGTGGCATTGATTTGGTGGTGGTCGGCCCCGAGGCCCCGCTCGTGGCCGGCCTGGCCGACGCATTAGGGGCGGCGGGCGTGCGCGCGTTCGGGCCGTCGGCGGCGGCGGCGCAGCTTGAGGGGTCGAAAAAGTTCATGAAGGTGGGGGGGCGGGCGGAGGGTTGTGGGTGTGTGGGCGTGGGCGTGGCGTGTGTGCTTGTTCGGTGTGCGTGTGGGTGCTGGAGGGGGTTGGTGCCGTCTGTGCGAGTGCGTGTGTGGGCGCACAGGCGCGCGCCTGCGTCAGAGCAGGAGAGGGCTTGTGTGCAGCGTCCCACCAGACCCGCTGTTTGGCCGCCCGCCCGCCCGCGCGGCGGCCCGTTTGCAGCGGGCGCGCAGGGCGGCGGGGCGGCGGATTACGTGTGATATCACGCGACGCGCCGCCGCCGCCCCTCGCCTCCCATCCCAGGACTTGTGCAAGAAGTATGACATCCCCACAGCAGCCTATGATGTCTTCAAAGACGCAGGTGAGCGGGAGCGCAGGGGGGGGGGATGAAACGCCGCAGGCACGCTCGTGCGCGCGCACACATACATACACACACTTACACACCCGCACAATCCCACACACACACAGGAACACTCACACACACACACACACACACATGCACCCACAAACAACGTCGCACCCACATCCGCACAACCCCACACCCATGCCCGCTAGATGCCGCCAAGCGGTACATCCGGCAGCAGGGGGCCCCCATCGTGGTCAAGGCCAGCGGCCTGGCGGCCGGCAAGGGGGTGATCGTGGCCGCTGACGTAGAGGAGGCGTGCGCTGCGGTGGACTCAATGCTTCTGGAGGGCGCCTTCGGCAGC
>NW_014010674.1:0-7638 GCF_000611645.1 Monoraphidium neglectum
GATTGCCTTCGCCTGACTTCCCACCCTCCGACTGCCACCGCCGCGCCCACGCCGCCCCTTCCCAGCGCGCCGCGCCGCGAGCGAGCGCGCCGCGCTCGGCGGCGGGCTGTCTGTGCGGCTCGCCTGGGGGAAGACCCAGGAGGCAGCTGCCCTGTACGCGCTGCTGCGGCTCTTCCCCATGTCAGTCATGGAGGAGGTGGGGCTGTTCCCGCGCGACGCTGACTCAGCGTCCTCGTTGGCAGGAGCGGCGGGGGCAGCAGCGGGAGGGGCAGGGAGCGCGCCGCCGCTGGGGGCGTCCCCCGATGGAATTCTTTGCCACCAGCTGTGGTTCAGCCGGGACGAGGTGGCGGCGGCGGTGGCCGTGCTGCGGCGCGGCGGCGGCAGCAGTGGCGAGGCCGGCGGGGGCATCGGCGGCCGCGGCGCCGCGGCGCGCATGCTGCTTGCGGCCGGGTTAGCGCGGGTCCCATGCACCGCAGCCGCCGCGCCGGCGGCCGCCGCAGCCGCGGCGGCGGCCGGGGCCCCGGCTTGTGCGCGGGCGGGCGGCCGTAGCGGCAGGGGTGGCGGTGCCTCCACGGCCGCTGCAGGGCCGTGCGGCGGCCTGTCTTTTGGGAGCGTAGAAGATCAATTGGTGGAATTTTTGGAGGCAGCTGCTGCGCAGCTGAGTCGAGAGGGCGCGGCGGCCGGCGCCGCTGTGGCCGACGAGAGCGCCAGCAGCAGCAGCAGCAGGCCCGGCGGCGGTGGGCGGGAGGGCAGCGGCGACGATGAGTGGCCGTTTTCCGTTTGGGTGCGGGAGGTGGTTGAAGTGAAGACCCACTGCCCCTTCGTATTCAAGTGAGCCGGACCTCCTGTAGCTTTGGACCCACTCAACACCAGGGTGCATTCTCTATGCTCCCTCCTCAGTATTCCTCCCCCACGCGCTGCTGAATACCTGGTTGTCAAGCCCAGGCCGCTCCCTTGCCCCGGCCGCCTTGCCCCCACCGCCTTGCCCCCGCCGCCTCGCCCCCGCCGCCTTGCCCCCGCCGCCTGCACCCAGCCCGCCGCCCCGCCTCGCACACACACGCGCACTTGCTCGCGCACGGCCGCAGGGGCAAGCGGCGCGGCAGGAAGGGGCGCGTCAACCTGGACTTTGGGATGCAGGCCGTGACGCCCGCGCCGCGCGTGCAGCCCGCGTGGGTGCCCCAGCTGCAGCTGCACATGCTCTGCACCGGCTGCCTCACGGCGCTCCTAGTCAGCAGGTCAGTGCCGGGTGCAGGGACAGCAGGGTGGAAGGCGGAGGGGCAGGCGGGGGCTGGGATTTTTTGGGGGGGCCAGGAGGGCGAGGGTCGTGCACTGAGCAGGGGGGGGTGCTGAGGTGGGGGGAAGCTGGGCGTGCGCATGCCTGGAGATCGTCTTGGCGGCTCCCACAGCCCAGAGCGCGATTAACAGGCGGGGGAGGCGGGCCGCCCACTGAAGCCGCGCCATCAGCCTCGCCCGCACATTGTGCGCCGACGCGCACGGCGTCCCGAATCGGGCACAATCACGCCCCCGTCCGCAAACGGTTGACCATCCAACTACACACCCAATCACTTGCCGATATTGGTACTCCTGCGGCATTCCTGAATTGGCCGGCCACGCGCTCTATACAATGCTATCCCCACCCTACCCCACCCCCCACCAGGACCGCCGAAAACGGACTGCGTGTCTTCCGGGTCTGGCGGGACGACTCATACCTGTGGGGGTTAGTCGCGATCCTGACCACCCTGATGACTCACCACGTCGCCGCCGGCAAGGCGCCCACGGGCTCCCAATTCGCGTCCATGGCCGGCCAGAGCGAGCTGCTATCCAGGACCTGCGAGCTCGCGAAACGCGCCGTCGTGATTGCGGAGCCTGGCTGCGGCGCCGGCGGCGAGGCCGCGCCTGTGACGGGGGCCGGCGGGCTCAAGATCCGGATCGTGGGGGAGGCGTCGGCGGGCCCTGGGGCCGCCGCGCTCGTGCCGCCGCCCTGCCCGGACGGGTCGAACACGTCTGCGTTCTGGGTGTAACCGGCTCTGGTCTGCGCGTGCGCGACAAATTGGTCGCTGGGTGCACTTGTCCACCGTCTGCGTTGCGTCGAGTCGAGACGGGTGGGTGGGTGGGGCACCTGATCCCTACATAGTACAATTCATGAATCTGGGTGGCACCCGGGAGCCTCCCAGACCTGCCTGGCCCGGCAGCTGCCTAGGGCAGGCTTGCTCTATTGCAGCGCAGCCATCGGGAAGTGTCCTCCATGGTGACATGCGAGGGGCCGGGGGGAAGTTGTGCAAGGGGGAGGGGCTTGATGTGCAGTCCGTTTATATTTGTATGCAGCACCCATGCAACCCACCCCTTTATTTGTGCCATCCCCTAGGGCTGTGGGGCGAAGCCTCTCGGCGCGACCACACGTGGGGCCTGGGCTGGGTGGCTGCTTGCTGGCGGCCTAGGACGGCTTGCGTCCGGCCAGTACTATTATATGTCGCACCCCGGCAGGTTCAGCACTCCGCAGCCTGAGGCCAGCGCAGCCGGCTCGGCAGACAAGTTTTGGACCATCCCTGAGGTTGGTTTGACCAGGTCAGCTCTGCCGCAACCCCACAAAGCCTCCGTAACTTACCTCAAGGGACGCTGAAAAATATTTAGAGATACAAGAATTATTCACAGCATCGAGCCCAGCACCGCGCAGTAACCCCCAAGCTTGTTGGAAAGGTATGAACTGCTGTGGGTCGCTGCGGCGTTCCCTGAAATAGTGCGAGACAAATAGAGGATGCACAGCTCCAATGTCATGATGTGAGGCCATATTACGTGCACATGCACATGTATGAAGAGGCGAGCGGCGCCCCAGACCTAGCAGCAGACCGTGAGGCTCTGGGCTGGGCAGGGAGCCGCGAACGCCGCCAGGTCATCATGCATACACGGCACAAGCGCCATGCGCATGGCAGCGCGCACAATGCAAGAACAAAGGATGTGAGTTGTTTGAGTATTATGAACTTCGTGTGCGACCTTGCTGCGTCTACAATTGCACCGGCAGATTTTTGGGACGCGCGATCGCAGGAGGCTTGATCCCAGTGGAACCTCGCCATATATACTCAAACATCTTTTATAGATAAACAGCGTCGATGCTGCGCCGGCCGCCCGCCGTCGCAGCGTCCAGTCGCGGCTGCAACGTCATCGGCGGGCCCAAGCATGCAGGCGCAGCGGCGCGCTGGCGCGACGCCGCCGCGCCCCCAGTCGGAACTGCAGCAGCTGGTGCAGCAGCCACAGCAGCAGCAGCGGCGCTGCTGATCGCCGGCCCCCTCTCGCCTCACGCCGCTGCTGCCGGGGCGTTGCAGCCGCTGTTCCCCGGCGGCCCAGAGCCGATACCCCGCCAGACGCCCCCCGGCAGCGGCCCCCACAACCCGTTGCTGCGCCTGCCACCGCCGCCCCCCGCCGCGCCCGCGCCGCTGGCGCCGCCGGCGCCCGGCGGGGGCTCGGCGCAAGGGGGAGATGGCGAGGGGGGACGCCAGGCGTGCCCCGGCGACGGTCCTGGCGGCGGGGGCGGCGGGGGCGGCGGCGCGGGTGAGGCGCTGGGTGACCAGATGAGGCAGCTGCAGAAAGGGCTGACTAAGCCCTGCTAGGCGCCGCCGCCGCCGCCGCTGCCAGAGGCCGCGCAGCGGCACAGCGCGCTCGAGGGCGACCTTCGTCCAGGTTTGGGCACCTGCTGCCAGTAGCTCTATCTGCCATATGCCACCTCCTTGCTCGCTCGCACTGTCATTTCACAAGCTGGCGCCGGGGTGAGCTCCTCTCACTGGCTCAGGCTTCACCCCTTCGCCCCGTCCCGGCTGGGTGATCGGCGCGCGGAGCGTGCCGTTCACTGCCGATTTACTGGGGCACAGCACCGACAGCCGCTGTCGTTTACACAATTTTTCATGGCGGTTTCGAGCGCTTAGGCATGTGACAAATAAGTGCAGTCAGCTCTCGGACCACACGCAGCCACTTGCGCGGCGTGCACCGACCGAGCGTGCAGCCACGTTGCTGGAGTGGCGCTGTGTGGTTGCATTGTCAATAAGGGGTGTGTGCGCGCCAGGACAAGCCCACACGTGTTTAGCGTAATGCGTGAGCTTGTAGGGAGGAATTGCGTGTGCATGTGATCTTACGTGTGTGTGCATGCACACCTGTGTGTGGAAGCGGTTGCATGTGTGCGTGTGTGCAGAGCTTGCGCATGCGTGCGTTGTACTGGGCAGTGGGTTGTTGATTGCGAACGTCTTTTCCAGGCATATCCTTTTGTTATGAGGCAACAGACACGCGAGCCGACGTGCGTGCGCTTTAGTCTCAAAGGCAGGGTGGGGCGGCGGCGCCCGAGCCGCAGGCAGCAACCCAGGGCTTGTCTGGTGACGTGTGGTGATGGGTCGCGCACCTGGGCTCAACCCGTCAGCCCGTGCTGATGTGGCGTGCAGACGGCACAGGGTGGGGAGTGGCCCGTATGTATCGGGGATCGCCCGCGGCCCATGCGCGACTCGAGCCTTTGCTAACAAACAAAGTCGGGACTTGAGAGACACGGAAATCATGCAGGAGCAAACGCAGCTAGGGCGCCTCGGCGCGGCGCCATCAAGGCGGTTTTTTTTCTGGGATATGTTCTTGCCACTCGACCAATCGGCAACCAACCCGCAACCTGTCGGTTGCTGCAACAATCAAGGGGACCTGGTGACGGCGCACAGGGCAATCAAAAACCCGACGTGAGCCGCTGAAACAGGGGTGGATCCGATTCATGCTGACGAGGCGGGCCGCCTTGCGCAACGGGACGGCATTGTGGCATCGCCAGATGACTCTTGGAGGCGCCGCTCCAGTGCATGCACTCGTGCGTGGCTCGCCACCTGAACTCGTCCCAAAGCCGCGGGCCCGCATGCATGCACTCCTGGGTGTGACGCCCGCGCCACGCCATGCATTCTGGAGCAAGGTGCGGCCGCGCGGCAGGCAGGGCCGGCGCACAGGGGCGGGGGCGGCAGGAGGTAGGGGCGCGGCCGAGGGCGGGAAAAATCGGCCTGCCACTGGGGCCCCGTCGCAGATAGAGGCCTGGCGGGCACCCCGTCCGCAGTGAGGCGGTCGGGGCGGAATGAGCAGGGCGGTGGGCCCTGTATTTGAGAGGCAAGGCCGAGCCCGCGGCACGCACCAACTGTGCTGCTGCACGCGACAACCCGCGCGCGGCGCACAGGGGGGCCGGTCCGCAGGGGCTGGTTCGCCCGGCAGAGGCCGGGAGGAATGGCGCGGCTCCCAACCGCGTGCTTGGGCACGGGCGCGGTCCGCAACGAAGGGTCCTAAGGAATGCGGCTCTCGTTGCAGTTCAGTAGTAAAACCCAGGCCAACGCTCAGCAATCTCGTGCAGGTGTGATCGCAGATCGAGCACCGCGCGCCGCCCCCTCGCTCCCCACAACAAACCCCGCCGGGTCCCTGCAAGAATGCAGAGCAGTGAGCCGGCGGGCAACACGAGCGGAATCCTTGAAAAGTAGTTTCAAGGTTTCTAGTGTATTGGACGGGATGGAGGGGCGTGGCTAAGTACAACAGCAGCCCCAGCCAGGGCAGGGCCCTTGCACACGGCGGGCCCGGGTGTGCAGAGAGCTGCCCGCCCGGCGTGGGGGTTTGGGCGTAGGAACAGGATTCTCCCTATCGGCTTTCGAGAAACATGAACAAAGGGATGCGCTCGACAGACAATTAGGCTGGTTGTGTGGTGTGTGTATGTGTGCAAGTGTTTGAGTGCGCGTGTGTGTGGTTGAAAGAGAGAGCGCGGCATATGCCGATGACCCTGAAAGTGCAATGCAGCCGACAGGTCACGTCTGAGGCCGTGAGTGAGCCGCGCCATATACAGCTGCAACCCCCGGGTGCAATACGCGGGGACAGGAAGGCGTGAAGGCGCGAGCTGCTGAGTCGTGCGACGGCGGCGTTCGTGCGCGGAGCAGCCGTGTTTGTGTGTGTGTCGGAGCATTGCACACACTCTGCTGGTGTGTGCCAGTGTGTGTGTGTGTGTGTGTGTGTGTGTGTGTGTGTGTGTGTGTGTGTGTGCGTGTGTGTGTGTGTATGTGTGTACGTGTGCACACACGCACGCGCGCAGGCAAGGGGGAGCAGTGCGCGCTAGGCAGTGCCGGGGCCGCCCTGCGACGGGACCCCCTTGCGTAATAGAGAACCACGCAACCAAAGGTGCCTACAATGGCCGAGCGGCAAGCGGCGGCTGCCGGGGCCCTGCTGCATTGGGCAGATATTCTGGATGAGCTTGGACGCCTCACGGAATTGGGTGGGGCGACAAAACTCCAAAAAAGCGTCTCTCCTCTCTGGGTGCCGGACGCTGTGCTCGCGTGCGGGCTGCGCGCGCCCCAGAAAACGGCCGTGGCACCCTCATGCGTGCGCCGCGCGCGGCGCGCTGGTGCAGGCGTGCAGCGCGGTGCGGCCGCGGCCGCAGGCGCAGCAGGCGCACCCGAGGCCGCTCAGAAGCGTGCGCCGGCCTCGGCCGCGGGCACAGCGGGCGCAGCGGGCGCCCGTCTACGCGTGCATGCTGGCATGAAAAGTGCTGTAGGTTCGCTCCCGGGTGTCCACGGCAGTGGTAGGTGCCCGGCTCGCCTGGGAAGCAAAGGGGGCAGGCGCGAGGTCCCCAGGGGGCTCTGCGCACGGCGACGCCCGGGTGGTGCACTCTGGGGCAGCGCAAGGGCTCCAAACACGACTCATCGCCGGGGTGCCCCGGGTATCCTGGGGACCCCTCATTTCTGACTCTCCGCCTTGCGTCGATGCGTGCATGAGACGCAAGGGGGCCGACGGCGGCCGTTCAAGCAGGGACACGCATTCATAAGCGGAGCCCTGGCTTGATTCTCTGCTCCTGCGCGCAAAACAATGGCAGAAGCAGCGGGCTGCGAGCAATCCGGGGGCCCCACGGCCCCTTTGCGGCGCGTGGAATGGCCAAGGCCGCGGCGCGCCGCTGCTGCTTGCGGCATGCCGTCGAAATCAAGCCCCGCGGCCCGCGCGCCTAGGCGCGGGCGCGCGGGGCGGGGGATGTGAAAGCGGGCTCGCTCTGCTGAACGTTGGGCTTCTGATGGCCGGCAGTCGTCAGACGCCGGCCCGCCCGCCTGCGCCTCTCCATCTCTTCCTCGAAAGAATTCAATTCGCGCGTGCGCCCGCTGGGGTTGCGGTAACCAAGCACGGCGCGCGCCGCGGAACGCGCGCGTGCGCAATGTGCCCAATTGTGGGCATGGCGAGCGAAGGGCGGCGCACGAGCGGGTGTTGGCAACGAGGTGCGCGCCCGGCGCTGTGGAAAAGCGCGGCGCGGGCGGCCTCTCTGATCAGCCGCGTTAGAGAGCGGCACCTGCTGCAGCCCAGGGCGGGCGGCATGCAATGGGGACGCGAGGGTGCGCGTCAATCAATGCACTGTGTTGAGAAGCAATGGTCGAATGGCGGGTTTCGGCTGGAAAGGCCAGCCCTCTGTGTCAGGCCGCGCCGGTGGCGCGGCCGCGAATGCTTCCAGGGTTTGGGGTCGAGCGCGGCCCAACCAGACCCTTTCAGCCTCTGTCGCTCTGTCCCGATAAAAGCAGCGCATGCACCAAGCTCTGCGCAACTGCAGTGCCAAAAAACCGGCCGCTCAAGCCATTTCCATGACGGCCCGGCGCACCAGCCGGTCAGGCACCTCCGCGG
>NW_014010673.1:0-7642 GCF_000611645.1 Monoraphidium neglectum
CTCCCGCACCCTGCAACCATGCAACACGCCCCCCCCGCCCGTCCCCCAGGGTGAGGCCGGCATCATTGTGCCCCAGGACGGCTACCTGGCGAAGGCCCACGCGCTGCTCAAGGCCCACAACGCGCTGCTCATCGCGGACGAGGTGCAGACCGGCCTCGGCCGCACGGGCAAGATGCTCTGCCAGGAGTGGGACGGCGCGCGGGTGAGGGGCCGGGGGGTTCGGGAGGGCGGTGGGTTTGGGGCGGCCGCGTCCGGTGGGTCTAGGCGAGCGGGGCTTGCGTGCGCCGCCCTGTGGCGCGCGTGGCAGGATGTTGACCTGACTGAGCCATGGAGAGTTCCCTCATACCCCAATTGGTGCAGCGCAGAAACTTCTGCACAAGCATGCACCTTTACGTGCACACACGGGCACACACACACAAACACACACACACACACACACACACACACACACATGCACGCGAAGGCACACGGCCGCTTTTGTCAAATTCGCATACCCCCCTCACCCCTCACCCCCCCCCTCAGGCCGACATCACCGTCCTGGGCAAGGCCTTGTCTGGCGGCATGTACCCCGTCAGCGCCGTGCTGGCCGACGACGAAGTCATGCTCACCATCGGCCGCGGCCAGCACGGCAGCACATACGGCGGCAACCCCATCGCCGCCGCCGTTGGCAAGGCGGCGCTCGAGGTGCGCCCCACACCGGGTTTCGGGGGCAGCGCGGGGGCCCGCGCGCCGCGGATGCTGCCGCCATTTAACGGGCCCCCGGGAAGAGCCCTGCTGAGCCATGGGGCATTCATTGCACCCGTACCCATCATCCTCTCCACGCTAAGTGCATTGCAATCGCATTCCTTCCCACAGGTCCTGGTGGACGAGAAGCTCTCAGACAACGCTGAGGCCCTCGGCCGCATCTTCCGCGCCCGCCTCAGCGCGATCCCCTCGCCCCGCATCAAGGCCGTCCGCGGCCGCGGCCTGCTCAACGCGCTCGTGATTGAGGAGCGCGGCGGCGTCAGCGCGTGGGACGTGTGCATCAAGCTGCGCGACGCGGGGCTGCTGTCGAAGCCGACGCACGGCGACACGATCCGGCTGGCGCCGCCGCTGGTGCTGACTGAGGGGCAGCTGCTGGAGGCCGCCGACATCATCGAGAAGACGGTGCTTGCCTTGGACGCGTGAAGGGGCAGACTTGGATGCGCAAATTGGCGGCCTTGCACGAGGCAACACACGGTCTCGGACGCGTGAAGGGGCGGCCGTGGACGCGTGAAAGGGCGGGCTTGGGCAGGCGCGCGGGCAGGCGTTTGGAGCGCGGGCCAGTTTCCGTCGGGGCGGTGGCGTGTGATGAGTGGACATGATTTGAAAGGGGGGAGAGAATCCGCCGATTGGACGCAAGGGCGGGGGGAGCCTGCCGATCGGCAGTTGTTCCGGGTCTTGTGCTCGGGTTCACTGCCCACACGCTTGGGGCTGCATGGGCACGAGGGGTCACTCGCACACGCCTCTGATTTTTCTTTCCTCAACGCCGATGCGGCGCTGATGCATAACCCGGCCAGCGGCGGCGCCCTGCATCGCGCGTATGCCGCGCGTCTGTGGAGCGCCGCCAATATTGATGCGTGTCCTTCCTCTTTCCACCCTTTTCGGGGACCGTCATGCAAGGGCTGCTGCCGCTGGCATGGGGGCTGCGACGCCCCGGCTTGCTGATTTGGCAAGCAGCATCTCAACGGGGGGCCCTCCAGAACGTTTTGCATGCGCCTTTTGGCAACTCAACAAACCACCCCGCGCTTTGCGGCGCGGGGCCCGCCCCGTCGCCGGTGGCGCAGGTTGAGAGGGGCGTCGCACATTGAGCAGTAACGAACTTGTCACCCAGAACCTGTCCGCGTCGAAGCCAGTTCTGGCTTTGTCGTGTAATATCGTTTTACAAACAAGAGGACAGAGGGCATTGCGTCAAGAGAGGGCTGGCACCTTGGCATACGCAGCAGCAAAGCTCAGGGAACGCAGCCGAGCTGCCAGAGACAGCAAAGGCTCAACGCAAGCAGCGGCCAGCGCGCGCTGCGCTGCGGCGACAGCACGCACCCCCTCACAAGCACGATCTCCCACCAAAGGGGACGGCCCCCGCCGCCCCCGTCCTGCTGCCCCTCATTGCGTTGCGGGGCGGCAGGAAGAGGGCAGGACCAGGGGGGCGCTAGCTTGCGAGCGGGTTGGCGTGCAGGGTGACCCTGTTGATGCGCAGCTCCTGCTTTGGCCTGTCGTTTGAGGGGTCCACCGGGACCTTCTCCATCTTGTCCAGCGTGTCGAGGCCGTCGATGACCTGGCCAAACACGGTGTACCTGGGCGGGGTTGACCGGGGGTTGACCGGGGGTTAGGGTGGGGTGAGGGCATCGAGCCGGCACGAGTGTGCATGTGTGGATGCGTGCGTGCGTGTGTGGTTCGGTGTGTATGGGAGTGGAACTTGTGTGTTGATGAAGGACGTGCTCGCATGCATTTTGATGCTGAGCTGCTCGCGTTTTCACAATGACGAGCGACCCGAGGTCTTTGCGGCAGATGGATGAGGAGGGAAGGACTGCATGTTTGCATTGAGAGGGCGACGCGCCGGCGCGACCCCAATCAGCGGGCCCTCACGCGCCCAGCCGATGGTGAGGACGGCCGCTCACTTTCCGTTGAGGTGCGCGTGGGCCTTGTACGTGATGAAGAACTGGCTGCCTGGAAGGTTCATATGCATGGGTTGGGTCGACGGAAGAGGGGGGGTGGGGCGAGGCAGGAGCGTGGAGAGGCGCACGCGGATGATACAGCTAGGTAGCAAGGCCGCGCTCCCGGGGTGCCAGCCTCCTCACGGTCGGCCCCCGCCATCCCCCCATACCAAATGCACACCAGGCTGCAGTTCTGGCAAGGCGCCCCAAAGCGAGCCACTCCCCCTCACCCACCCAGCCCGGCCTCCCCACCCGCGGCTACTCGTCATCATCACTCGACCTGCCAAACCCAGTCAGCGCACCGTTGGTGTTGGGCCCGCTGTTTGCCATGCTGACGATGCCCCTTTTGCTGTGCTTCAAGCTGTCTACGATCTCATCCGCAAACTTCCCGTTGGGGGTTGCGTATATGGACTTGCCGCCCTTGCCGGTGCCGGTGGGGTCGCCTCCCTGCAGCACTGGGGGTGGAGAATGCCAGACGTGGTGCGCGGCGATAGAGGCGTGCAAGATGAGGCGAGTGGCGGAGTCGTTCGGCCATGGCCGTAATTGAGAGTGTGGGTGTCAGAAGGGACCACAGAGGCAGGCGAGTGAGCTAAGGTACGAGGGTGCGAGCTGCGCGTGTTCCGGCCGCAGGGGACACAAGGTGCCAGCAAGACACGGGCTCCCGCCCGCCGGGGCCGTTCAAGGCCGCTCACTGAAGCCCTTGATGTTGCGGTGAAAGATCACCCCATCGTAGTAACCGCTGGCGCAGTGGGCCAGGAAGTTCTCGCATGCGCGGGGCGTCTGCGGCAGAGGGCGGCAGGGGCCGTCGCCGCGGCCGCAGGCGAGGCGGAAGGGAGGGGGGCGGGGGGGCAGGTTGCACAGAGTCGTAGCACTGCTGCGTTGGCATCGCTGTAGCCACTTCGATTACGAATGTTTTTTGTCAAAAACATTTGGTGCCGTCTAACGCTGCATGTGGGCCATTACTCGTGCTCAGGGCGACGGCTGGCGCGGCGGCACAGCTGGCGCGGCTGGTGGCGACGTCACGTCCTCTGCTTGAGCCGACACCCCGCAGAGGCGGTTGCCGTCAGGGGTGGCGGCCGGTGACCTGCCCACCTGCTCGCAGAAGAGCTCGATTTTGAGGTCCCCCAGGTTTGTGTGCAGCGTTACGCTCTGCAAGAGTGCAGAAGGGGCGCCGGCAGCAAGCGCAAAAGCTCAGCTGCCGCTTGCTGGCGACCACCACGCGCTGATTTGCTGCCTCGCACCGTCACAACAGGGTCGTGCAGTGTAGAAGGAATTCTGCTGGCTGCACGCGTCTCATCGCTGCAGTTTACATCAGAAGCAGCTCCGGCCCCGCCGCTGCCCACCATGAAGCGCGAGCGCACAAGCGGCGGAAGCGCTGGCGCTGTGTGCCGTAGAGCTTGAGATGCACTGATATATTGCACAAGTAACGGTTGCTGACCGCTGCACGGGCACTGTCAGCTAGGAATTCGATCGATGCAACTTTGATGATCTGCACGGATGCCCGTAAGCAAGAGGTTTCCTTGTCCTTTCGCTACGAGATTCCTGTAATCTCATGTTGAAAGTGCACAGTTATTTTGTGGCTAGCCTGGTGTTGGACAAGTCGCATGCGAGGCCACCCTGAAGCCGCTTGCCGCAGGTGCACCTTCCATAGTACCACCCCTTCACGTCGTCATCGCCGGCCGCTGTTGCCGCACGCGACGCAGCTCTGTGGCCTCGGCACTGTCTGGTGTGCGATGCATCGCAGCATAATGCGTTCTCCCCGCCAGAGACGGCATCACGGCTAGTCGGCTACTGGTTCCGTCCCAATGAAAGGGGGCCGACTTTGCCTGAAGCTACAAGTCTATGGGTGGCAATGCTTGCGAGCAAACATCAAAGTGTAATCTGTGAGAACCTCAACGCCGCTGTGAAGAATGTGCTCGTCCCCACCAACAACGAAACCAGTTGTGGCTCGTCATTGTGGTGGGCGCGTGCCGCTAGCTTTGCCTCAGGGGGGCAGGCAGTTGCACAGCCTGCTGGTCTGAAACGACGCCATTTGGCACGTGTGGTAATCGCAGTAAGCACTTGATCACGCAGAGCGAGCTGTCAAGTTCATCATCATCAGAGCAACACGCAGTCAACGCGGTAGCACACTGGCATATGCATAATGACCTAGGTTTGTTTCCCCACTTAAACAAAACCCATGCTTGACATAGATGCTATTGGTAGCTCTGGGTATATACACATGGCGCAACAAAGGCACGCAAGTGTTGACTACTGTGGACCGACAGACATGGGATGCAGAAGGCATCATCTGCATATCATGCAGGTAATTGACTGAGCTGAAGTTGTGGGACGAGTTGACAACTTCATTTGTTGGCCCTGACCGGGTCCCGCTCTCTCGTGAATCCCGTCGGCATGACGACGGGATCAAAGAGTGGGATCTGCGTGTGCGAGTGCAGGAAGACGTCGGTGCTGGTACAGAAATATCAGATGTCATAAGGAGTCAAGATTTACACCGAAACGGACCGCAGATACCACCATTAATGGTCTACGAGCACACCCGGCACAAACGTCTGCAGTGCCTGTGAACGTAAACGAGGATGGGAAACTGTGTAACAGCGCCGCGCGCAACAAAAAATGGAGGGAGGAAGCATGCCGCAGCCAACGGCGAAAAACGCGCGATGGCCGACAGCGCCATGGCCGACGGCGCAGAGGCGAGTCACGTTCGAGGCAACACCAGTGCCGCTCATGTCGCACGGCGACTAGCACTTTGCACAGGATTTCCTGAGATGTGATTCAACATTCAAAGTGGCAGTGAGCGTGTTGATAGTGAGGAGCACGGTCGCAAGGCTGCGACATCACATGGCCCAAACCATCACGCGCACCTGCCAAGCGTGTGTGTACGTGTTTGCGTGTGTGTAATGCAACCCCATGCTCCTTGTGACCGCAGGACATCTCCCACCACCGCTCCAGCGTGAGGGACCAGGCGTAGCGGGCCCCCCCCCTTCACCCGCGCTGCCGGCCGCGGGTCGCTGTCCCCTGGCGCCAGCCCAACACACTGAGCGAGCGCCCCCGCACACCAGCCAACAAACTCGCCGGCCCCAGCCATGCAGGGGATACGCGCGGGCGGCGCACGGAGACGGGACCGTCCTTTCAAAGCATCCCCAAACTCCTCTCTCACTGCGAGCGTGGAACATACGCCTCCTCACGCCCCCCGATCACTTGCACAGCCGGCGGCCTCGCACCTGCCACCTGCGACCGCCGCCCCCTCCCCAGCCCTGGCGCCCCTCAGAACGGCTGCGCTCACCCGCGGCCCTCGCGCCGTCCCCCTGCCTCTGCAGGTCGCCATCCTGCCATTCCCCGCGCGCGGCGGCGACGCGCCCGGTCAACTCGAGTTGACCAACCCCCTCCTTGGCCAGTCCAAGGCCACGGACGTGACCGAGCGGTTCGCGCTGAAAGGCGTCCTGGGCCGTGGCGCGTTTGCGACGACGCGACTGTGTGTGGACAAGGGCAGCGGCAAGGAGTTTGCGTGCAAGAGCATCCATAAGAAGCGGCTGGAGGGGCTCACCAAAGACTGGACAGACGTCAGGAGGGAGATGCAGGTGGGCCGCACAGTGGATGGTGCCATCCCCCCTGCTGACGCTGACGCTCCCGCCTGTGCGTGCGCGCATCAATGCGCGCCCCGGGGTGGCCGGCGCCGCGCCAGCAGCCGCCCCATGGCGCCCCGGCTGGCGATCCCATTGCAGTGCAGGCCCTCTTTATGCTGGGGTGCCGCGGGGCAGCATCGGCGGGCATGTGGCGCGGGCATGCTGCTCGGCACCTTTCCAGGCCCACTGATGCTGCTCTTGCTGCTGCCCGCCCGTTGTGAGCTGCCGCTGCCAACCTTCCGGGTCGCCGCTGCTGCCACCGCGCCGCTGCTTCGACTGCCCTAAATGTCCCAACCGTCCCAACCGCCCCATCAGGTGATGTACCACCTGGCAGGCCACCCCAGCATGCCCCAGATCCAGTATGCGTGCGAGGACCAAAACTACGTCCACATAGTGAGCCATGTGTCGCACTGGCCGCTGTATGGTGACACAGAGACGGTCATTTGTCACGGAGGACTTGGGGTGCTGTTGGGGGTGAACATGCACAGAGGGGTCGGCACGATGGACCAGCGTTGCGCCATGAGGGGTGGGGGCCGGCAGCTGTCGGGCCGGCTCTTCTGACGAGGGGGTGGGTCTTGTGGCTGATGCGCGTGTGCAGGTGATGGAGCTGTGCAGTGGCGGCGAGCTGGTGGACCGCATCATAGACAAGGTGTGGGGAAGTTTGACCCGTTTGACCGCCGCTTTCACGTGTTAAACCGCTGCTGAGACCTATACCCATGGCTCCAGCTTTGACCCTGTTTGACTGCAGCTTTGATGGCATCGGTTGCATCTTTGACCTATTTGACCGCAGCGGGTGACCTGTTCCAACCCACATTGATAGCCGTTCAGGGTGTGAGAAAGGCGCTTTTGGCAATCATCAGCATGGGGCCCCTGGCACCGATGACATCAGCCAACCCATCCCCGACGGCGCCACCGTGCCGGGCCCCCGCCTGTCCCCCTCCCCCTTCCCCTCTGCCGGCGTCCCCTTCAGGGCAAGTACACCGAGCGTGACGCCGCGGCCATCATGCGCACGGTGCTCGACCTCGTGGCATATGCCCACGAGCTGGGCTGCGTCCACCGCGATATCAAGGTGATTGGGGGAGGTGCAGGCGGCCGGAGGGAGGGGGAGGCAGTGCCATGGCAAGGAGGAGCAGGGTTGAGCCCAATGGCCCAGGCCAGACAGAGGGGTTGCAGCGCAGGGCTGTCTTGAATTTGCCACATTCTGGAGCGCGGGTGGCGGTCAAACTTGGGTTTGACTGAAGCGCAGTAACCAGGGGGCATGAATGGGCGTAAGCGCGGCGCGTGCTTGGATGCGTGTCTGCATCTGTCTGCATGTGTGCAGCATATATGCGTGCATTATACGAG
>NW_014010672.1:0-2003 GCF_000611645.1 Monoraphidium neglectum
GGGCGTCGGGGGGCCCTCGCCCGCAGCAGCCGCGCGGCCGCCGCTGGCGCCGCACCAGCAGCCGCCGCCCGCCCAGCTCCCGCAGCCGCCGCTCCCGCCGCTGCCCTGCACTCCCCAGCCGCCGCTGCCGCAGGGCGCGCCGCCGATGCCCGCCGCGAAGGGCGCCGCGTCGCCCGCGCGCGGCGCCGCGCCGCCCGGCTGGCCGCCGCTGCAGCCGCTGTGGCGCGGGCGCCTGTCAAAGTCCAAGTCGGTCCAGTGCACCCTGGTCTGCGTCGACGCGCTCGCGCCCAGCGGCGCCGCGCGGCTGGAGCCGTTTGAGTGGCCGCCAGAGCTGGCTGTCCTGGCGCGCGCCCCCGTGAGGGAGGCGCTCGAGGCCTACCGCACCGCGCTGCCCCAGCGCCGCGCCGTGCGGCGGCTGCTGGCGGCCGGCGGCCCCGGGTCCCCCGACGACGCGGGGCTGGCGGGGTTTGCGGAGTACCTGCGGTCAAAGGACCGCGCGGGGCTGGTCAAGATCGCGCACTGCGCGGCGGTGGGCCACGCGCGCGACATGCACCTGCTGGTGCCCGAGGAGGGCGTGCTGCGCGAGCTGGGGGTGGCGGGCTGCAGGCCGGGGGAGCGCGCGCTCATCGCGGTCGTCACGCCCAGCAGGGAGGACGCCGCGCGCATGATGTGACGCGACGCGACGTGACGTGCCGCGATGCAAGCGGCGGAGTGACTCTCGTCACGACCGCATGCGCCCGCGAGCGCCAGCGCCCGCCGTTGGGGAGGTCTAGTGTCAGCAAGGCGCAGCGAGGCTCCCGCGCCGTGCCTGCCCTGGCACTCTGCCTGACCGTGCCAGGACCACCCGCGGCGTGGAGTTGCAGCGTGCGTCAGTTTTCAGGCATCGGGGGGCCCAGCATGGCGTTCTCCAACCCCTGAGCACGCTCATCGCGGTAGCAGCAGCAGCAGTACCCTCGTGGCTGCGCTAGCGCGCGCGCCCTGGGTTCTTCCTTCCCGCAGCTTTCCAAGCTTGTCTCCGTCTCCCCCCCTTCAACCAAGTCTTTTATGTGCGAACCGCAGCAATTCCCTCCCCTTTGCCCCCTAGATTGAGCTCACAGCGCTCGTGTAACGTTTAGCAAATTCACTGTAGCCTCGTGGCCCTCTGTGTGGTGTCGAGACTGCCGGGTGTTACAGGAGGGTGGCGGGCTGCCAGGGTGGGATCCCGGGGAGCGCGGCACAGCATGACAGGCCGGGCAGGAGGCGGCTGGGACGTGCGTGTGTGTCCCGTCGGCCCGCTGCGCTCTGCTGGACTCTGATGGGACAGGCAATCCTGCAGCGCAATCAGGGTGGAGGCCCAATAAAAAAAGAATGGCGAGCCGCCCACAGGAGCGCTCGCGAGATGGCCAGAAGCATGAGCGGTGGGAGGTGCGGGAGGCTAAGCCATTGCGGCGCACACGGCGCAGGTGACCGGGGCCCCCGGCTGCCCCGGCTGCGCCTCCTGTCTGCAGCAGCGCCTGCGTGACCTGGCGTTCAGGGGCATGCAGGCCGATGCCAATCACTCCGATATGAGGGCCGCTGCGCGCGCCTCCCGCGCGTCGTCCGCGGGCGTGTGGGCCGCCCCAAAGGCCTTGAGTGCCTCCTGGAATGTCAGCAGCCCCACGCTCTGCCCGATGCCGAGGCGCAGCGCCTTGGGCACGAATCCCTTGTACAGCGCGGTGGGCCCCTCCTCGCGCCAGATGGTGGCCAGGGTGGGGAAGACGCGAGTGTAGCGCCGCTCCCCGGGGAGCTGGCTCTGGAATCTAAGAGGGGGCACGGCCACGACGAGACGGGAGGCGTTGGTGACTGGGCTGGTGACCAGCAGGCGGGGCTGATTGTGGCGCACCGTTGCGCTGGACGCTCTGCACAGCTGACGCGCTGCGCATCAGGGCCCCCACACGGACCGCTGGCCCAGCGCTCAGGGGCTGCCTACGCAACGCACGGCCTGACACCCACCAGCCACCCACGCACCCTCCTCCCCTTTCCCC
>NW_014010672.1:2469-8107 GCF_000611645.1 Monoraphidium neglectum
CCCCCCAGGCATGTGTGCGGCCGCGCCTGCTCTTGACGACGTCAAAGGGGGCGTTGACGCAGGTGGCCACGATGCCGACGCCGACACCCACCGCCAGCTGGCGCCCCGCGGCCACCCAGGGGTTGCACAGCTCCGGCATCACCCTGCAGGGGCGCGGGCGGCAGGGGGAGGGGGGGTCAAGGTGTGGGGGGCAGGGAGCGTGAATACACCAGGGGTCAACGCCTTCCGTCACCATGTTGAGTGGCCCCTCCAGCTGCACTCGTGCCGCTGACGCATTGCCAACAACAACCCATGCAACAGAATACACGCTCGTGCGTGCGCACAACAGCACTCACTCACTCCCAGAGCCCCACCTGCCCCCATTCCGCGCTCCCCACCGCCGCCCCCACCTGTCCAGCTCGTGGGTGGTGCCGTAATAAACGCCGTTCCACAGGCAGTTGCGCCAGAGCGTGGGCGCGATGCCGATGAACAGCGCCGCGGGGCCCTCCTGCCGCAGCACCTGGCCCAGGCAGTCCAGGGTGTTGGCGTAGCGCCCCAGGTGCTCCTTAGCCATCAGCCGCACCTGTGCTGGTGAGTGTGCGCGTGCGAGTGGGGTGGGGCGGTGGACGAGGGGTTGGCGGCGCTGAACGTTGCGCTGCAGTGCAGCAGATCGTGCTGGCGGGCGACGGGTCGTTCTGGCTGTGCTTCGGCGCGCGCTCCCGGTGCTGCCCCGCCGCCCCACGACGCCGCCAAGTCCGTTCGCCACCACGCACTGTCACCACCCGCGGCCTCAACCCACCACCACAGCCCTTCCATCCTGCTGCACCATGACCACGCAGCAGTCGCGGTCTTGACATGGACGGCGTGTCTGCTTGATGGAGCAGCCTCGCTCTGGGTCCACCTCTCAACACACCTTTTGACCCACAAACACCCTAACCCCAACCCTGCCCCGCGCCTGCCCCATCCCTCCTCACAACCAAAACTCCCCGCATGGGCCCACCTTGATGACCTGGAAGGGAGCGAACACGACGCCCTCACTCACGCCAGACAGGGCGCCAGACGCGTAGGCGTAGCGCGCTGGCAGCTCGCCGCCGCTGCGCTCCCGGAAGAACCGCCTGCGTGCGCGGAAGACCCAAGGAAGGCGGGAGGAGAGTCAACCCTGATGTCACGAGCGAGGTCCGCAGACAAAGCTGGCTGCTTCCGCCCCGGGAACATCCCGCACCCTGCCGGCCTCTTGTGCTGAGTCAGCCAACCTGGCAGCACCCTGCCCGCATTCCGCCGCCCAAGGGGGCTCTGCCGTGCTCGTTGGGCAGTAGCACGCTGCCAGCTTGCCGTGTCCCTTGGCGCACGACTAGCTGTCTGCCAGCGGCGTCTTCGCCGACCACATTGCTGTCCCCCCCCCCCTCTCCCTTTATCCCTGCAACCCCTGACCTGCTAAACTCCAGGGTGGACATGGCGGCAGAGGCGCGCGGCATCAGGCCCAGAATCTCAGGCAAGCCACCTGGTAGGGCCGGACACATGAGTCACACCGCGTGGACACAATAATTAAGGGGGCTCACAGGACCGTCCCATCAGCTGCCGCGTCGCATGCATGCTCGGCGGTCTCACGCTCGCTTTCCCGCCCAAGTTGCAAAACGGGCCAACCGCACTGATGCAGCCGCTTTGCCTGTCAGCGGCCCTTTACCCCCCTTAACGACCCCCCTCTCTGCTCTCTGACCCGTTGCCCTTGGGCCGCACGGCCCTACGGCGCTGGCGGGGCGGGGATTGCTCGCCTCGGTACAGCTGGCTGACGCCGCCCTCGGCAATTATTTCGCGGATTGTGGGCAGCAGCTTCAGGTGCTGGCCCGGGTTGATTTGGAAGCGCGTCTTCAGCATCTCCAGGGGCTAGAAGGGGAGACCACACGGGTGTTGATGGGTGGATGCCGCTCAGAGCAGCTGACACAGCATGTCGAGGGGGGGAGGGGAGGGGGACCCAGCCCAGCGCGACGGAGGCAAGGCCCCTCGCTCACTAAATCACAGCCCCACCTGGATTGTGACCCCTTCGGTCAGGCCGCTGATGGCCCCCGCCAAGAACACATATTGGTGGCCGGCATCGCCAGTCATCCTCGCTCACGGCGGGCCACTGGGCAATCGAGCCGGTCGCACCGCGCGAGTGCGTGTGCGCAAGCGCGCACGAGCCCCTCGCCGCGCGACGTGCACCGGCGGGGGGAGGGAGCCCTCCTCGGCTTGCGATCAATTGGTAGCGTGCGGCGAATTTCGTGATATCAAGCTGAAGAATTGTTTTTAGCTGGCAAGCATGCTAGCTGCACGTTTTTTTGCTTGCAGGCACGCCAAACTGATGATGCGCGCGTGGTTTCAAGCGAACGCCGATCAGGTCGCTTGTATGACTGATAAAGCTGGAGTTGATGGTGGAGAATGTGTCATGTGATGAGAGCAAATGCCCCATGTGATGTGCGCAATCGGGTATGCAGCACCCCAGCCTGTCGGCCCACCGTGTCACCCGGGCACGCATACAGCACGCCCTTTAACCACCTCATCAGGGACCCCCACTCGCATTTAGATCTACTGGATTTCCTGTGTCATCACATGCGTGCAGTATACGTGCAGAGTGCAGTGACCCCAGCTCGAGCTTTGACCAGCTCGAGCTGGGGGTCATCCAAGCTCTCCCTGATCGAGGTTGGATGACATGAAGCAGCGCCGCGTACTGCGGCTGCCTCAGTCGGCTGGCCCATGGCGTATCTTGGTGTTGCGTTCGTGTGCAAAACATCACAAACATGTCAGCTTGGGTTCATTTGGGTCAGCTGAAGGGCCACCAGGCGAAACGTCAACCCGCCCTCCCTCGTGTCAGGAGAGGGTCACAGAAACATGCCAGGAAAGGGTTTGAAGAGCCTGTTCACCTTGATATTGCGCGTGCGTTGCGTTGCCATCCATCCAGCCTGCCATTCCTCGCAACAAGCAGCACCCAGGCTGCAGCAGGTGCACTCGGCTGCATGGCTGTGACGCCGCCTCGCATGGCCGGCAGGCGTGCTTCCTTGAGCAGTGGGGGGGCTCGCAAGCGTACGTGCAAGCGTGTGTGTGGCATGTGTGTGTGTGTGCGTGCGTGCGTGTGTGTGTGTGTGAGAGAGAGAGAGTGAGAGAGAGAGAGAGAGAGAGAGAGAGAGAGAGGGAGACGGAGGGAGGGAGGGAGGGAGGGAGCGTGCACATGGGGGCGTGCACGCGCCTGTGTGCGTGTGTGCTCGGGCGTCCATGCGGAGCCTATACCTTGACTCTGCCAGATCAGTATCTCGTATAGTATTAGTAGACATGCTGCAGAACAAGCCACAGGCCGCCTGCGCTTTTCTACTCGGTGCAGATCATGACTAAGGCGTGAATACCACGGTGTCTACTCGACTGCAGGACGCCGATTGTGTGCTCGGTCTGCGACGAGGCAGAGTACTGGTCCCTGAGTTTTGAGGATGCCAGCGCCTGTTGATTTTGTTATTTACGATAGCCCTTTCGTGGACAAACCGCCCTCCTAGACAGCTCCGCAAAGGCCACAGTGGTGTTGTCTGGTCTGCAATCATGAGAGCTGTGCGGGCGTGGCCTAAATGCCTGCCACGTGCGCTTGAAGGCCCCATGCGCGCACGTCAAGTACGTTTGGAACAGCTTTGTTGCCGCATCATTCATCTGCAAGCCTGCAGGGTGCGATTGCTGGCAATCCATCCGGATTCTCATGCCAATCTTGGCAGGGTGACATCTTCCGACGGCCTGGAAGATGTCACCCTGCCAGGTGGCCTGCATCACTTCATAAGATAGCTGGCGGGTGCGGACACTGAATAGTGAGATATTCGATATTAGAGTTGGCCTAGTTCTTTCCGGGGGCGCGCTGTCAACGCGGCCCCGTGCTGCACTGACGATATGAGGCGCAGCGGCAAGCCACAACCCACCAGCAAAACGCTCAGGTGGGGCCCGGAGCGGCTCGATGTGGAGATCCTGAAGCATGAGGATCAGCCCTGTCGCGCTCCTGCGCGCGCGGCGCATGGCGCACAGGCCATGCAGCACGGCAGCGCGGTCGATCACCGGCATGCGGCATGCCTCCACACACCTCCCTGCACTGCGAGTTACGCGATAGCCCCTGCGGCCACCCAAAAACTAGGAATATGGAGGCTCTCATCGGGCGGCTGAGCACCGAGGTGTCGGCACTGGCGCAGCGCCATCGTGAGCTGCGCGCGCACGCGGATGCCGTCGACGCCGCTGTGCGTCAGTGCGCAGCGCTCTTTGAGCTGGGAGAGGCGTTGATGCAGCTGCAGCATGAGGAACAACAGCAGCAGCAGCAGCAGCAGGACCAGCAGCAGCAGGACCAGCAGCAGCAGCAGCAGCAGCAGCAGGAGGAACAGCAGCAGCAGCAGAAGGACCAGCAGCAGCAAGACCATCAGCAGCAAGACCATCAGCAGCAGCCGCAGCAGCAGCAGCAGGGACAGCAGCAGCAGCAGCAGCAGCAGCCAGTCGCCCCTACCTGCGCCGGCGGATCTGGGGCGGCTTCGTCGGGCGCGACCCAGTGCAGTAGCTTGGCCGCCCAGGTGGGGGCGGCCATACGGCAGGTGCTGCGGCAGCACCACCAGCTGCAGGCCGGCCTGGGGCATGGCGCGGCCGCCGCCCATCCCGCAGACCTGGGGTGGCGGGTGGCGGCCGTGCATGAGGCGGCCGTGCGTGGGTCGTTCGAGCTGACGACCGCCGGGCTGCGGCGCGCCGTCAGGGACTTTGTGAAAGCGAGCGCCATCCTCGCGCCGTGAGCCGTTGATGTGGGGCGGGGGGTGCGAGGGGGGGAGGTTTGATGCCGGGCGCACCGTCGCACCTGTTGCACAAAGTGCATACCCGCGACAGCAGGGATGCCTTGCACTGACATTGCTCTGGTGCCATGCCCCAAAAAGCGCGCGTGCATGCACGCGCACGTGCACACACACACACACACACACACACACACACACACGCGCGCGCGCGCGCGGGCGCGCGCACGCACACACACGCGCACGCACACACACACACGCGCACGCACGCGTGCTCTCGCGCGCGCGCACTCACACACACACACACACACACACACACACACACACACACACACACACACACACGTGTGTGCGCGCCGCACCTTGCGCAGACGCATCCGCTGGGGCGCGCCCGATGCGCCCCGCGCGCTGGCCCTGCTGTCAGAGGCACGCGCCCGGCTCGCGGCGCACAACTGCCTGCTGCTGCTGAGCGGCGTGCTGCTGCCCCTGAGTGAGGTCGTTGTGGAGCCCCTCGACGCTGACGAGGACGACTCCCTCTGGGGCGCACAAGGCGCCCCCGGCGCCCTGCCGTCGCCGCTACTGACCCGGGCCCCGGGAGCCCCGCGCTGGCCGCCGTCTGTGGAGGTCCCCGCGGAGCACTGGATCTGGGCGGCGCGGCAGATGGCCCTCGGGCCAGAGCAGGTGCGAGGGGGGCGGCTGCAGGCTGCAGGTGTCTGCGTTGCGCCTGCCGCGGGGTGGGAGTGCTGGGTGCGGCCCTAACCTTTTGGCGGCAGTGCTTGGCCTGGCCGGTCAACATCATGTTTGCGCTGGCGCCGAGCACCGCGCGCCATCCCTGCTCTAGTCCATTGCCCCTCCTGCCCGCCCACTACCCCATCCGCTGTCCTGCCCCACCC
>NW_014010671.1:0-7641 GCF_000611645.1 Monoraphidium neglectum
GCCCCCGCCCGCGCGCCTACCTCGCCCCCAGCCCGCCCCAGAAGCACGCCCCCGCGGAGACCTTCTGCCCCGTCATCGACGGCCGCTCCAAGCAGCTGGCCGCCAGGATTCGCCCCAAGGTGGGGCCGCACACCCCTGCACCGGGCCCTGTGCTGTTGCTGGGGCTCTGGTCCAGGCTGGGCCCTGGGGTGCTTGATAGAACCTCTCAGCCGCTGTACGTGTCAGCTGTGCCGCTTGGACGCTATCGGCCCCGCTGGCTGCTTTGTGAACTAATCCCGATTCCTGTCAATGAAGGGTAAACACCAGTCCACCCGGCTCGCGTCGCTGGCTTAGCTTGGCGCGTCTGGGATGCGGCTCCCCCACCCCTGCAGGGGCGCTACTATTGAAACAACCCCCACCCTTCCAACTCACACAACTTTTAGATCCGTCACAACCTACTCCTTCCCCCGTCCGCACGTCAGCACAACTCAGTGCTCTAACAAGGTTGCCCGCCCCCTACCCCCCCCACCCCCCACCCCCCAGGACACCCCCGTCCACGAGCTGCTGCACCGCGAGGCCACCAACATCAGCGCCAAGAAAACCGCCCTGCGCGCCGCCGCGCAGGACGCAGCGCTCAGGGAGTGCACCTTTGCGCCGCGGCTGGTGTCGGAGCAGCTGGTGCCTGAGGGGCGCGTCATGAAGGTGTGTGTTTTTTTCGGGAGGGTGGGGGAGGCATTGAGTCCTGGAAGGGAGGGGCATGGTAGTTGTGGGGTTGGGGTTTGGGCAGCAACATGCCCTGCAGGTTTGGGGCGGCGGCGGCGTCATCCTGTCTAGGAGGTTGAAATGTGGTCGAGTGGAAGACGCCGGAGGGATGGAATGGGGACTTTGGGGGGATGCCACGTGGTGGACGGGTGGCATGCAGGCTGTGGGGCGAGCGCTGCGCCACTGCACCCCCAGTGGGCAGCTGAGGCCTGGACGGCTGGATCTGGGGGCTGTCTTGGGGCACGGGGCCACACTGCCTAACTGGGGTGGGGCCATCTGGGTTGGGCCATGCTTTGTCGGCGGCCGCCTCACATTGCGCCATAGTCACGGGCTTGCCCCGACGGATTCGCAGCAACCGGCCGCAGTCTTGTGCAGTGCAGGCGCCTGCAGGCGCCACAAGACGCCTGGGGCGCCCCCGTACGCAGCTCGGCTCAGCCCGGCCGCTCTGCCTGACGCTGCACAACCTGCTAATACACCGCACTTGCAATTTTGCATCACAGGAGGTCCGCGAGGGCCTCTACTCGCACCCGACCGGCGCCGCCGGGCAGCACCTCTCTGACGATGACGACGCCGCCATCGCCGCCCTGGTGGCCGCCACGATCGAGGCCGAGGCCGCCGCCGCCGCCGACGACTCCGCCCTCGCCAGCCCCAGCCGCGCGGCGGGGGCGGCGGGGACAAACGCGCCGTGGCGCGGCGGGTTTGGGGGCGGCGCCGGTGCAGCCGGCGCGGGTGCGGCCGCGGGCGGCGATGAGGACGAGGGGCCCGAGTTCCTGGGGGCCCTGCAGGAGCTCGCGGCCCAGCTGGACGCCACCCCTGCTGCCGGCCAGTCGTGGGGCGACGGCGCCGCCGCCACCGCCCCCTCGGCCGCCGCGGCCGCCGCGGGCCCCACGCCGCACGCGTCGGCCGCGGGCGGCAACACAGGCGCGGGCGAGGGCGCGGGGGGCGCGGACGAGGGGGAGCGTCTTCTGGCTATTGAGCGGGAGGTGCAGGAGCTTCTTGAGGCGACGAGCGCGGCCGCCCTGGCGGCGGGGCGGCTGACGAGCAAGAGCGACCACCAGTACCTCAGCAAGATCCTCGGTGCGTGTGGACTGAGATCAGATGCAGTCCGAGATCTGAGATCGGAGCAGAGATAATGATGCCGATCGAAAGTGGGGGGGTTGGCTCCGGCGTGGCTGTCGGTGGGGAGGCCACCAGCACTGCTCAGCCACCACCCCTGCGTCCACTCTCATCAACAGCTGCGGGCACAGTGGAATGCCGTACAAATCTGTTTGTATCAAAGCATGCGGGCGCCCTGAACCGTGAAAACAACACGATTACACCGCCCCGCAGGCCTGACCCAGGAGGCCGTCGACGCGATGCAGCCCGCCATCAGCAGCCTGCCCGCCTGGGCCTCCCGCAGCGCCCACAGCCGCAGCCCCTCCTGCGCCGCCGCCGCCGCCGCCTCGCCCGGCCCGGACTCCCCCGCCCGCGCGCCCGCCGCTGCCGCCGCCGCGGCCGCCGCTGCCTACGCGGCGCCCCCCCTTATCTCATTCGACAACGATGGCGACTACTCAGAGGCAGCCGCGTCCCCCGCCAGCCTTTACAGCAGCCCCAGCCCCGGCAAGGCGGCCGCGCCCGCCGCGCACGGGCAGGCGCCGGCCGGCCCCCTCAGCCTGCTGGGCGTGGCCGCCCATGCGGCGCCCGCCGGCGGGGCCGCGGCGGCCGAGTTTTTTGAGGGGTCGTTCGCTGCGTTGGAGGCCGGTGGTGCCCCGGCATCCGCGGCGGAGCAGCGGGATGAGGCGGCAGGCGCCGGGGTGGCCCTGGGCCCGGGCGTCGCCGGGGCCGCTGCCGCAGAGGTGGCACAGAGGCCGGACGGGCGCGGCGGGGCGGGGGAGGGCGTGGACGGCTGGGGCGCGGCATCCCTGGTGGCAGGCAGCTGGGGCGGCTCCGTGGACGGGGATGGCCCGGCGGCGGCCACCGCCAGGGAGGACTGGGAGTAGCTGCGTCGGCGGCGCCCCCCGCTGGAGGAGCCGCAGTGATTATTGCACCCCCTTGATGAGGGGGGCTGCATTTGTCGCATCATGAGGCCATCAGGGGGTGGCGCCACCTGGCGCGCGCCCTGGCTCTCCACGAGATTAAGAAAGGGGGGCTGCATTTTGAAGGGCCCCCCCCCGGAAAACTTGCATGGGCCTGCAGTTTCAGTGCCCTGAGAGCGACCGCATAACAGGGCAGCGCCCAAAGCAACCGCACTGCCCGGTCAAGGGGGTTGAGCCCACAGGCCGCAGCGCCAGGCTTCGCTGGCCGGCAGCGGCCCAAACAGCGCTGCCGGCGGCGGCCGGCGCATGCGACATGACTATGCTGCTGGGCCGGGCGGGGCCAAGGCCCGCCATCACACAAACTCCTGCATCACCGCACCACCGCCGCGCCACAGTGCCGCGGGGCGCGAGCCTCGACATCACGTCGCGACCCCGGTCCTGCCGCGGTCAAGACGCACACCGCCCCCACCGCCGCCAGCTCGCGGCGGCGTTTCATTCACCGGGCGCGCGCACGCGCGGCGCTCCGGCGGCCTGCAACCACAGCGCACGAGCGACCTGCATCCAAACCTTTGCTTTCGCCGCAGCCGGGTCGGCGGCTTGCGTGAGAGCCGTCTGTGGGGGTTGGCCCACATGATGCCAGGCAGCGCCGCTGCCCATATATCCAGGCACCGTTGCTTCGTAATTTGCGCCATGTTTGTCTTGGCGATGACCGCGAGTGTAATCGGCACCGTACGCGCCCTCCAGCTGGGAAAGTTAGAGGGACGGCCACACGAACCAGGCGCACACGAGCGGTGAGCGAAATGAAGGCTCGGCCGCTATGGTGTGCCTGTGAGGTTGGTACGCGTGGGTAGGTCGTTTAGGGGGATGGGGGGCAGAGCGAGGTAAGGATGGCCGGGAAACACTCTTGCAGACTGGAATTAGGGATCTGGATGATGCTCTGCATTTCCCCGGGTTGCTGCCGCTCTCTTTTCCCGTCCGTGACTGCACAGCTAGATTCACCCTTTGCGCCACCCCTGCATTTGCGCTTTCACAAAAACACCATCATGTGAAAATCCGCACACCTCGTCATATCTATAGCCTCGTACACAGCCCACTGCACATACATCAGTGGTATGGTGGCGACGGTGGCGGTGCAGGCAGCTGCTGATGCAGCGGCTGCGTCTTGAGGTTGACTCATCACCACACCCATTGCTGATAGGGTGGGATGCGATTGCACCTTCCAAAGAAAAGTTCTTTTCTGAAATTACTGTTTCTTCCCGTGATAGCGTACAACAGATCACCAAATAGCCAAACATGAAGCGCCGAGCACTTGTAGAAGCGAAAAAGCCAGTAGATGATGATGTTGTAGATGAACAAGAGGAAAATCCGGGCGAAGATCCGCAGGACAAGCCCAGCATCAGCGGCAGCGATGGCGACGGCAGTGACAGCAGCGGCGGCAGCGGCACGAGCGGCAGCACAGACGGCGAGGACTCTGACGGATCCTCGGCGCCAGAGGTGTCTGATGAAGATGAGGAGGACCCAGACGATGAGGATGGGGAGGCATATGATAAGATTGACGTGGACTTCCAATTCTTTGACCCAAAGGTCGGGCGGGTGATGTCCAGCCCGGGCTTGTGACTCGCGACGGCCGGCCGCGGCGCTTGACGGCGCTGCAAGCACAAGCAAGCGCTGCGCGCATCATGCAGCAGCCATGCCTCACTCATTCAGTCGTGCGCTGCATAACCTAGCGCTGCGATGAGTCAAATCGCACCCCAGCCAGCGCAGCCATCGCTTGATCCGCCCCGCCCGACTTTCGACTGGCCCTGCCCGGCGTGGGCCCTGCCTCTGCGGCCCAACCCCCAGGAAATCGACTTCCACGGCCTCAAGGCGCTGCTGCACACCTACCTTGACGGGGAGCAGTACGACGGCTCGGGGCTGGCGGATACCATAATTGCGCAGGTCCGGGCCGGGGTGGGGGGCTGCACGGCCGCACGCGGCCGGCCTGCGTGCGGAGCGGGGGCGTGCTTTTTGTACTGCCGGCACCCCAGCCCGCGAGCAGCAGCCGGCGCCACCGTTCCCCGGGCAGAGGGGCAGGGATTGCCCCCGGGCCGGGCTGGCTGCTGTCAGCACAAACAAGCACCCGGTGTCGCGGGGCCCACCAACAGGCTCCCTTGGTCTGTGCCCGACGCTGTCCGCTTGCCTAACGTTGTGTCGCTCGCGCGCCACCCCATGCGCCCCGTGAAGAGCACCGTGGGCACGGTCGTGAAGAGCGGGGAGGACGACGACCCGATAGCGGTGATGACGGCGCTCAGCACGCGGCGCTACGCGGGGCGCCCCTTTATGGGGCAGGTCAGGGACTACGTGCTGCGCAAGTGCGGCGACGAGGAGCTGCGGCGGCGGTTTCAGGAGGTGCGCCTTGCGGGGACGGGGAGGACCCGCATGCCATCTGAGGGCCCTCGGAGGACTGAGGCCGACCAGAGGACGTTTCTACAAGGGGCTCTCGTGCCTGTCGCGCTTCCACGGCGGCCGCCCGTGTAGCAGCAGAGCGCCGCCGGCATGTGCGCCGCTTGACCCCTGGACCGTGTGCGCACACACGCGCGCAGGCGTGGGCTGCGGAGGGCACGGCGCTGCTGATCAACGAGCGGCTGATCAACTCGCCGCCCCAGCTGGCGCCGCCGCTGGTTCAGGCCCTTTTTGATGAGATCCAGTGGGCCACAGAGGACGAGCCCACGCAGGTGTGTGAGTGCGAGGGAGGGACGGTGTGACAGTTCATTTGTGTGGACATGTGTGAATGTGTGTGTGTAAATGCGTATGCGTGCGTGTGTGAATGTGCAAGTGCGTCGGAGCGCGTGTGTATGCGTGTTTGTGCAGTGCGTGTGTGTAAGCGCACGCGCACATGCACGCTCAAACACACACGCACACCCACAAACTCACACACACAGATACACACATAAACACACGCACACACACACGCACACACTGCCTGCACATGCGCAGGAGCTGCGTGACACGTTCAAGCTGCAGCGGTACCTCCTGGTGACCAGGGTTTACACGGACCCCGCAGAGCAGCAGCAGCAGCAGGAGCAGCAGCAGGACGGCAGCGGCGCGGGCCCTAGCAGTAGCAAGCAGCGGGGGAAGAAGAAACAGAAGACGGTGAGCACCAGGGGGGGCTGGGCATGCCGCGAGCTCGCCTCGGCCCTCCTGGCAACGGCCTGCCCCCACGTCCTTTTGCAGCCTTCTGCGCCTGGGTTGCCCTGCGCACGCTTCTCGCCTCCCTCACCCCCCCCCCACACACACAAACTCAAATCCACACACACAAAAACTCAAATCCACACACACACAGACACATGTCCACACACGTGCACATAAATACTCACATCTGCTTGTACACACGCACATACATGCACACACATTTATACGCACACACATGCACATCAGCACACATGCGTTCACCCCCTTCCCCCCCCATCACGCACCCCCCAGGCCTCCAAGCCGCCCGGTGGCATCCCCCTGGTGATCTACGTGCGCCCCGAGGACGAGTTCCTTCACAAGCGCGCCGCGGCAAGCTTCACCTGGCCCATAGAGGGCCGCGCCGTCCCCAAGGACGAGCTGCGGCCGATGCGGCTCGCGATGCTCGTCGACGCGCGCGCGGCGGCCGAGGCGCGGCGGGAGCTGGACCGGGTGATCGGCAACGCCGCGGGGATGGCGCCGCCGCAGCTGCCGGCGCCGGCAGCGGGGAAGGGCAAGCGCGGCGGCAAGCAGGGCGGGAAGAAGTAGTCGCGGCTGGGGCTGGCCGGGGCGGCGGTGTGCGGAATTGTCTCGGGGCTTGATGGGCCTCGCGTATTGTCCCTCGCATCCCTGGGACGGCTATGCCGTGTAAACGTCGCGGAAACGTCGCGGAATGTCGAGCTCAGGACGAAGCTTCGCCCGTACGTCGTATCTCAGAGCGAGCGATGCTGCAACGGGTCGGGAGCCTGGCCGAGCGTTGGCAACCGTTAACCCCCACCCCCTGCACACATGTACACGGTCACACGCGCACACACACACACACACACACACACACACACACACACACACACACACACACAACAAAGTGTCACACACAAACACACACACATACACACGCGCGCGAACACCCCCACACACGGACACACACATACACAAAAGCATGCACACACAGACACGCGCACATACACACCACACACCTGCTGCGATACTCCAAAACCTAAATTGCATGCCTTGACCCAGGCAGCACCGGTGTGCTGATGCTTTAATGCAGGAATCTTACAGGTCTAATGCATCAGCGCACAGGCCGTGAAAACGCTATGTACCCGCACGCCCCCCAGAAAGGAAGGTACAACCCCCACCACACAGCATACGCCATGCCGCTGCTCTCAAACAGCAACCAGCCCAGCTCCCCCGCCCGCAGCAGCGAGGCGGGCGGGTGCCCAGCTGCCGCGAACGCCGCCGACAGCAACGCCGGCGGGCTCGCCAGGCACCAGACCGCCGCCGTCGCCGCCGCGGCCCGCGGCCCGCCGGAGCTGCTGACAGGGCTGCACGCCAGCGCCAAGGGGGCCAGCACGGCAGCTGTGAACAAGGCGAGTGCCCAGTTGACGCAGGCGAGGGCCGCCAGCGCCGCCGCCGCCGCGCTGAGCTGGACAACGGCCAGCTTGCGCCGCCACGACGCGCGGCCCTGCTCGGCGCAACGCCCTCTCGAGCCGTCCGCTGCCGCCGCTCGTGCTGTTCCTTTTGATTCCGCTGCTCCCTTTTGCTGATCTCGAGTGGCGCCGCCCCGGCTGATGCTGCTGCTGCTGCTGCTGCTGCTGCTGCTACTGCTGCGGCCGAAGATCGATTGCACCACCTCCCCGGCTCCAAGCACGGCAAGGAGCGCCGCGCCCGCCAACGC
>NW_014010670.1:0-7638 GCF_000611645.1 Monoraphidium neglectum
GCTCCGTCCTCAGCAGCGCCGCCACGCTGTCCAGCACCACCAGCCGCACGCCCCTCAGCGGCACCTGCTCCTCAAGCGCCCCCAGCGTCACCCTCAGCGCCTCAAGGCTGCCTGGCTTCACTATAAGCACCCTGTCGAGGGCGCTCATCGCCAGCTCATCAAGCAGCTGCTGCCCCTCCGCCTTCGGGCTGCCGCCGCCGCCGCCGCCACTGCCGGGGCCGTCCTGCTGCTGCTGCGCCGCCTGCTGCTGCTGTTGCTGCTGCTGGAAATCGGCCAGCTGCGGCGCAAACGCGCTGGCGCGTGCGAGGGCAATCTCCTGCATTCGAGGCACGCTGAGCTTGCCTTCCGTGTCTGGCAAGGGGGGGAGCGGAGGCGCGGTGGCGGCTTGGCGCACGTACCGTCAAACTTGCAGGGCTGGAGGCAAGGGGCCCCTCCAATTCCCCATGACGCATTGCTGTCAGCTAGTTATCCCAACCTCTGAGACCCATAGAGTCGCCTAGACCCCCCCTGCATGCCCCTGCCCTGCTCACCTATGTACATGACCGTGGCGGCCAGCCCCCCCAACTCCCGCGGCAGCGCGGCGCTGAGCGCCAGGCCCATCGCCATCTGGCTCTTGCCCACGCCCGCGGGGCCGACGAGCTCTGTGATGGCGCCAGCGGGCACGCCCACGCGCAGCGCCGCGTCCAGGCCCTGGAGGCAGGGGAGGCGTGGGGCAGTCGCATGCACTGTGTGTAGTAGGTCAAATGCTGGTCGCGTTCGCAGCCAGCGCAGGACGCAGCAGTGGCCCGACTGCGGCAATGAACGAGGGCTTCGGCAGGTTGGCAAGGGGGCGGCCGGGCCCGCCCCAAACGCCCGCCCGCCCACCGGCAGGAAGGTGCGCAGCTGGGTGGCGCTGTCCGCCAGTGACAGGCCATACAGCTGGGACGCCTGAGGGCGCGTGGGTGGCGCAGGGAGGCAGACAGTTGCTTATTTCGGTGCACGGGCGGGCGTCCTGGGTCGCGCTGGAGGATTTCACACATGGAGCGCCTGGGTGGCCCATCGCAGGGGCATGGGTGGTGCATTAAGGCGCGTGGCTCTGCAAGTGAGTGTACCGCTCCCACCGTGATGTAACCAGGTGCCGCCTGCGCCGCCACGTCCAGGAGCAGCTGCTGCGCGGCGCCGTATGAGATGTCGAGGATTTCGCACAGGTCTGTCGCGGTGTGGTGCAGGCAGTCGCGCGCGGTGCGGAGGCCGCGGGCGAGCAGCTGTGTCCGGAGCTCCGGCGGCAGCGGCAGCTCCTGGACGGACGCCTGCGGCGCGGGTAGGGGGTGTGTTGGGGTTGGGAGGGAGGGCGGCCAAGGCTGGCTGTGTCAACAGCGGTCGCGTCATTGCAGGGTGACGCTTGCGCTCCTGCTGCCCGGCGGCGTGCCTGTTGCAGGCTGTCCAGCGGAGCATGTCCTGTGCCCCGCCCAGTCGACAACATGCGCACCATGCTTGCAGCTTCGATTTTCTGCTGCAAAGCCGACGAGCAAAGTGTGCGCCACGATCACTTGCCGCTTTCACGACCGCCGGCGCCTGCTTGCGTTGGTGGCAAGCAAGTGAGCAGGCCTGTGCAAGTGTGTCGATGCCCGAGCAAGAATGAAATTGCGAGACTTGTACCGAGGCTGCCTTGCCAAGGTGATGAGGGGGAGGTGACCAGCAGCTGAGCAGAACCTGCCGCGCTCTGCGTTAGGACGACATACAGGGACTGCCCGCGCGGTATCGCCCCTCTCGATGCGTAAAGTGGACGATTTGGTCCAGTCCTTAGCATCGGGCTTTCAGCGTCGTGATCTTGAGCCTTTGATCGAGGGATCGTTCCGTCGAGGCCCTGAGGGCCATCCGTGAGGCGTAGGAAGGTCTCAAAGGAGCGGGCAGGATGGCGGCCCAAGCACCTATCGTGGTGCAGGAGCGCCTTAGCGTGAGTGGGTGGTTGAATGATCTCAGGGGCAGTGGGGCCACAGCTAGACCTTAAACGGCATCCTTATGAAGACGAGTCCGTACCGGACAGCTGGCAGGGGCGATTCATGATCCTGCTTGACCACACGCGATCGGGAGGGCCTGTGGAACGACGAACACATGGCTCGGCTGCAGGGTCAAGGATGTCCTGCCATGTATCGGGTGCTGATGTTGATCGGGAGCCATGCTCCCATCAGCGCGGTAGCAGTGCGCGCGCGCTGCCCTTGGAATTCGAGAGGGGAGGCAGCGGCGCGCGCCCACCTGCCGCAAGCAGCTACCGGTGCCTACCACCACCCCACACCCGCCCCCCGCCGCGCCGCCGGCGCCGCCCGCGCGCCCGCTGCCGCCACCCCGTGCAGCTCCCCTCCATCGGGGTGGGCCAGGAGTTCATCAACTTCAAGTCCATCACCATGGAGTCAGACAAGTACATCTGCGTGCGCGAGGCGGGCGCGCAAAACCAGGTCGTCATCGTCGACATGGCGTCCCCCATGACCCCCGCGCGGCGCCAGATCACCGCGGACTCCGCGATCATGTGCCCCGACAAGAAGGTAATCGCGCTCAAGGCCACCACGCCCGGCGTGGCGGGCGACGCGCTGCAGTGCTTCAACCTGGACACCAAGACAAAGCTCAAGGCCTACCAGATGCCCGAGAGCGTGGAGTTCTGGAAGTGGACCAGCCCCACGCAGCTGGGGCTGGTCACCACCACCAGCGTCTACCACTGGGACATCACGGTGAGCAGCGGCATGGGGGTGTCGCACGTCGCTGTTAGTCCCATTCTTTCCAGGGACGTGCTTTGTGTGAGGATGACGGCTGCATGACGGCCGGCACAATTGGCTGCAGCCTGCTCGCGCTGCCACTGTCTCATTTCTGAAACGGCGGTCGCGGGCATATTGTCAGAGGAGAGGCGAGCTAAGGCAGGCAAGATTAGGTGCAGCGGCGCACATCGCGCAGCCGTCGCAGCCAGGTGCATCGACAGTCTTTGGCAGCCTGCGGTGAGGGTGGTTGAGGCCAGCAGCGGCACAGGCAAGCAGGACTGATCGTCGTGCAGCAACAATGTGGATTAGAGGGCAGCTGCAACACATGGTTGCAGCAGTGCTGGCGGTGGCTGCGGGCTTCCGCTGTGGTAGCGGCTGACCCCACGCCGAGCATGCTGGTGGTGGAGCAGCAGCGACTAGCGGCGGCAGTGGTGGCGTGCGCTCGCGGGTCTGAGGACAGGAACGGTGTTGGTTGCAGCAGCCGCAGCAGCACAGCACGTTTGCACAGGAGCACCACTGCACCAGGAAGTGCGATGTCAGCAGCAGTCACGGCGGCAATAGCATGTCAGCGCGTCGTCGCAGTTGGCAACAGCAGCCGGCTCACTTCAGCGGCAGCAGCAGCAGCAGCAGCAGCAGCAGCAGCAGCAGCAGCAGCCGCAGCAGCAGCAGCAGCAGTGGGCTGTGGGCTGGCTGGCAGCAAGGTCCAGTGTTGTCAATCGCGACTGCTTGCTTGACCCTTGTGCAACGCTCACCCTGGAACCTTCCCAGACTGCGGTGGACGCCCCGCCGGTCAAGGTGTTTGACCGCACCCCGAACCTGGCGGGCGCCCAGATCATCAGCTACCGCGTCAGCGCCGACGGCAAGTGGTGTGTGCTGATCGGCATCACCCCGGGCCTGCCTGAGAGGTACGCAGATCTGTTGAATGTTGGGGCCGGGCGGGGGGCAGCGGAGATACAGCAGCGGAGCCCATGTGTGGCGTCGTAAACCATGCACGTGGTGCAGCATTATGTTGCAGATTGATGGGTTGCGGATGCACAGCTGCAGTGGCGATATTCACCTGCGTCGCTTGGCCTCTGGAGGCTGTCGACGCTGCTGTGCGGCATCAGCCTTCTCGTTGCACAACGAGCAGCCTGCTGTGCAGCACCAGCAACTCAAAAGCACCCCACGCATCCCGGTGTGGGCGCCCCCAGGCCGGCGCTGGCACGCGGCGTGATGCAGCTGTACTCTGTGGAGCAGGCCAAGAGCCAGCCCCTGGAGGCGCATGCGGCGGCGTTCTCGAGCGTGAAGTTCACGGGGCGCGACCTGCCCAGCAACGTGATCAGCTTTGCCCAGAAGACGCTGAAGGACGGGCAGGTCCTGTCCAAGCTCCACGTCATTGAGCTGGGCAACGCGCCAGGTGCGTGCGCGCGATACGCACAGCACGGGGCTTGGGGCGCGGGCCGCAGCCGGTGCCAGGGGCGGCGGCGTCGTGGGCGCGAGCCTGATGCCGCTGGTTTTGCAACGGCGGTTCAAACGAAAGAGGCAGCTTGCCGAGCTTTCGAGTCAAATAGTTGGAATGGAGGGGCAGGTATGCCCGTCCTCAATCGCAGTGCTTAGCCCGCGCTCCTCATTCTCACGTCACGCCCACTTCACTCGCCACCCCCAGGCGGCGCCGTGAAGCGCAACGCGGAGCTGTTCTTCCCGGCCGAGTTCGCAGACGACTTCCCAGTCAGCCTCCAGATCAGCGAGCGCTTCGGCCTGGTGTACGTGGTCACCAAGCTGGGCCTGCTGTTTGTGTACGACCTGGAGACCGCCACGGCGGTGTACCGCAACCGCATCAGCCCCGACCCCATCTTCCTCGCGTCGGCCTCGGACACGACCGGCGGCATTTTTGCCGTCAACAGGTGCGGGCGCGCGACGGAGCCAGGCCAGGCTACGACGGTTGGTTGGGTGCGGCTGCGGCTCGCGCGCACAGGAGGGGCGGCAGGAGAAGCCGGTGATGCATCGAGGCGTGCACCCGGTTGCCGCATGATATTGTGATCAGGCAAATGGGGGCGCGGCTGACGCTGAAAGTCACCTTCACGCGCGGCTTCGCGGTTGGTCTCTGCAGGCGTGGGCAGGTGCTGCTGGCGACTGTGAACGAGGCGACCATGGTGCCGTTTGTGTCGCAGCAGCTGAACAACCTGGACCTCGCGCTCGCCATGGCGCGGCGCGGCAACCTGCCGGGCGCGGAGGGTCTGGTGGCGCAGCAGTTTGAGCGGCAGTTCAGCGTAGGGCAGTACAAGGAGGCGGCGGAGGTTGCGGCGGAGTCGCCGCAGGGCATCCTGCGCACCAAGGAGGTGCGGGGGCGACAAAAGGGGCCGCTGGTTCGCGCGGTGGCGAGCGGCGGACGCAGTGGCAGAAGGGCCGATGCAGCAGTGGGGCGTCTAACGCTGCAGTTTGGTGGCCCAGTGGCGAGGGTCTGCATTCGGCTTTTTGTCAAAGCCTTCCTTTGCTGCTACGCAGCACGCACCTCTGTGCAAAGCGCAGTAATATACTGACGCATCACAGCATTCACCCATCAAGCCGCCACCGCTCATGCTCAATTAACCCTCCACCCCGGCCTGGCTTTTTGACCCACCTCCCCTCCTGTGCATCCCCTCCTCCAAGGTCGTGGAGCGGCTCAAGTCCGTTCCGCCCACCCCCGGGCAGAAGCCGCCCATCCTGGTGTACCTGGGGGTGCTGCTGCAGCGCGGCAAGCTCAACGCCCTGGAGAGCGCTGAGCTGGCCAGGTGGGGGGTGCGCGGGGGCGGCGGGGCGTGCTGCCCCCCTGGAGCCGGCTGGGGCAGGGCGGCACTAGCTAGACGGGCGTGGTCGGGCGGCTGGGAGCTGGCAATGTCTTGCCACCTGCCGCATCCGGCGCCTTGTGCAGGCCTAGCAGTTGCCGCGCATTCATCAATGGGGTGGTAGGGAGCACTGGAGGGTCATTTGGGTTGTTGAAAGACTGCTGCAAAATTCTGTTTGGCTCGCATCGAGTGTCTGCACGCCACAATGGTTTCTTCAGCCCAGCTGCCTGCAGCAGGCGCAAATGACAGTGCCCGTATGCTGCATAGTCCTGACAGCCACTGCAGCCCTGGCATGCCTAGTCACATTGGCCAAACATGGTGTCAGGACAACACCAAATCACATACAAGCGCACACACTCGCGCACACGCGTGCGCGCGTGCACACACACTTGCGCGCGTGCACACACACACGCGCGCACGCACGCACGCAACACCCCAACCTGGCCTTCATCACCCGTCTTCGTCCCTCTTGCGCACTCACCCCCCCCAGGCTGGTTCTGGCCCAGAACAAGCGTGAGCTGCTCACCAACTGGTGGAACGAGGGCAAGCTGGAGGCCAGCGAGGAGCTGGGGGACCTGGTGTCGGCCGCAGGGGACAAGGACATGGCGCTCAAGATATTCCAGCTCAGCGGGGCCAGCGGCAAGGTGGGGGGGCGCAATGGGGGTTGGAGAGGCATGGTCGTATTTCGTGGTTGCCAGGGGAGGTGGATGTTGCCCGGGTGGCCGAGGCGTGCGCGCGTCGTGTGCAGCTGGGGATGCGTCGCTGGAGAGGGTGCAGGGAAATGCGATGTGTGGTCAAAGTGCCGAAATGCAGCACTCGATTCGGATCATGAGGGAACTTGGCAAACCATCGTTAAAATTCTATGTCTCCGCCCCCTTGCCGCCCGCGTCGGCCCCTCCAGGTCATTGTGTCCCTGGCTGAGAAGGGCGACATGGGGGCACTGATGGCGTACACGGGCCAGAGCGGCACCAGCCTCAACTACATGCAGCTGCTGCAGCAGCTGATGATGAACAACCCCAACGGCGCAGTATCGCTCGCCAAGATGGTGGCCAAACAGGTGGGGGGGGGGGCGGGGGCGCTCGTCAGGGCAAGCGGATGGGAGTTTTGCAGTACGCTCCCCTGCATACATGATTTGTTTGAGGTTGCGTACATGTGCGAAGTGCGCAGGCTTGCGAAGCCAGACAGGCTGGGTCAAACATGCACAACGCTGTCAGGCATGGTGCCGGCCGCAGGGTCCTAATCTTCTGCATGCCAAGGCACGGCTCTCTCTGACTGCGCCGTCCACTCTCCTGCTGCTGATGGCTCACCACGTTCCCTCTGCCCCCCTTGCCCCCTCAGACGCCTCCCCCCGTGGGCTGCGAGACCAACACCATCGCGGACCTCTTCCTGCAGCGCAACATGGTGCGGGAGGCCACGGCCTTCCTGCTGGACGCACTGGCGGGTGAGGGGGCGGGAGGAGGCTGCTTCTGCGTGTGTGTGTGTGTGTGTGTGTGTGCGTGTGTGTGTGTGTGTTTGTGCAGGGCTCGGGTTGGGTTAGGTTGGGTTCACATTGTTAGCAACGGGTTGAGAGGCCAATATTAGGCTTGAGAAAGTGGCCGTCTGTTAAAATTGCAGGGTCATAAGGGGAGATGCGAGCGATTGTCTGGGTGTGATACGCCAAAGTTCAAGTGGTGACCCTTCAAGGGTTTCAGGGCAGGAGTAATAATCGCAAGATGCAGCTGTTGTGGCTGGGACAAGGGTGTTTCGAACACGAGCGGCTCACTTTGCTGTCTCAGCCCTTTGTGCAATGGCAGGGGGGTATCGAGAGGGAAAGGGGGAGGGAGCAGTCGACAGGGGGGCACAGGGATGCTGCCCGGGAGAACGGCGGACCTGCGCTGCCGCGGTGCAGGTTGGTAGTAGCCTCAGGCTCAACGACACCGCTGCGCGCAGGACCGCTGCTCGCCCCAACCCATGCGAACGCAGATCCAGTCACCGTTGCTGGCTCGCAGCACACTTCTCTTGTTCTTTATGGCACTGTGCATGTCCGCTGAAGCGCCGAACCCCCCTCGTCCACACACATACGAACAAGACCCGCAACCCCCATCTCCCCGCCCCTTACCCCCCAC
>NW_014010669.1:0-7636 GCF_000611645.1 Monoraphidium neglectum
CCGCGGCCGCCGGCCACGCGCGGCGCGCCCCCCTCAGCCGTGGCGCCCGGCAGGCCGCCCGCCAGGGGCACCGCGGGCGGCGGCGGCATCGGGAGCGCGCTCGGCCATAGGGGCATAAAGCGAGAGGGCGCCGCCGCCGGGGGCGCCGAAGGGACGTCCCCAGGCTGCGCGTCCGCGGCCTCAGACGGCCCGGCGCCCGGCTCTTCCAGGTCTCTGCCTGCTGCCGGCTGCTCGACCTGCACCGTCTCGCGCTCCGGGCCCGCGCCACTGTCAACAATCCCGCCGCCGTCCCCGCCGCCGTCCCCGCCACCGTCGCTGCCGTCGTTGCCGCCGCCGCCGCCGCCGCCGCCGCCGCCGCCGCCATCGTCTGCGCCCGCCTGCGTCTGGGGTCCAGCGCGCTGTGGCGCCGGGCCCTCGCCGCGCCGCGCGGCCCGCGTGGCCGGCGCGCGCGCTACCGCCTCAGCGGCCGCGGCCCCCAAGATGACGTCACCCTCCAGCTCAGCTGCCGCGGCCGCCACGCCCTCCGCAGCCGCGTCCCGCGCCCCGGGCCCTTCCTCTGCCTCCGCACGAGGCGCCGCCGCCGCGCCCCCGCCGCGGGCTGGCGGCCCGCTGCCGGGCGCCCCAGGGACGACCCACAGCTCCCTCGCCCGCATTCCCGACGGCGGCGGCGGCGGCCATATCCCGCCGTGCTGCTTCGCCTGGCCCGCCGCCGCCGCTGCCTGCGCCGCCATCCTCTCGCGCCGCAGCTCGCTCGCGCCCAGCACGCGCCCGCCGTCCGCCCCCGTTGCCACGTCCGCGTCGCCGGCGGCGGCGGCGGCTGCGGCCGCGGCGGCGACGGCGCGCTGCTCATAATCGAAGGCATTCAGCAGGAACGACGGGATCTCGACTGCCCATGGGGCCTCGCCCTCGGGCAGCTGCCCGATCTGCGCTCGCCGGTCGGGCGCCGCGCGGTTGCGGCGTGGGGTTGCTGAGCTGGCGGGTCGCCCGGGTGACGGGTGACGACCGAGTCACCTGGGTCCGAAGGGACCCCTAGTCCCCGGCAGAGCAAAGCCTGCTCATAGCCTGGCCGGACACAAGTCCACCTGCACAACAGTGCTCCCACCATTCCCAACCCCATCCCCCTTGAAGCTTGGCGACGCTATAACCACCCTATCCCATCCCATCCCTTCCATACCAGCCTGCCCAGCCCTATCTCATCCTGTGCGCGTCCACACGCGTGTGCGCCCACGCCCCCAGCCGCATCCCCTGCCGCACCTCCTTCCGCGCGAGCAGCTCCTCCGCCGCTGCCGCCGGGTCGCCGCCGTCGCCCGCCGCGTCCCGCAGCTTGAGCAGCAGAAGGAACAAAAAGTCCGCGACCGCGGCGTTGGGGCCGCCGTCGGCGCTGAACAGGCGGCTCATCTCTGAGCAGATAGCGCCGTCATCCTTCAGGTCCTGTGGGAGGCGATGACGCGATGACGTAATGTTACTGGGGCAGCGGGGCGCGGTGCTCATCGCGTCAATCAAGGAGGTTTGAACAGATGTTAGCGGTGTTGGTGGGTGGTAGGGTGGAGGTGCAGCTGCACACGCAGGGGGGCATGGCGGGGGGCCGGGGGTTGCCCATAGCAAGGTTCGCAGCAAAGCGGTTGGCCCCCAAATGCAGGACAGACGCCCGGCGCAGACAGTCACCTCAACGTACAGCCGCATGCCATCCAGCAGCGCTGGCACGGGCGCCAGCACCGACTGCGGCGCGCCGCGCCCGCCGCCGCCCTCCTCGCCGCCGCCGTCGCTGCTCGGGCCGCCCGGCGCCACCCCCAGCATCGGCCGCGGCGGCGTCACTGTGTAGCGCACCCGTAGGTCCCGCACCACAAAGCACTGGAAGCTGCGCAGCAGCTGCGGCAGCCCGGGCCGCGCCTAGGTGGGCGGTCGCCGCCGAGCGAGGAAAGGTCAGCGGGGTCTGGGTGGGGACACCGCCAGCGGGTCCGTGAAGAGGGCAGACCCAACACCACGGGCCTCTGCAATTGCAGATCTTCATGCAGCAATGCAGCATGTGGAAAATGCGCGGCAGGTGCCAACCTTGATGTGGTCCACCCGCCCGCTGCCACCCGGAGGCCGCCTGCCACGCCACCGGCAATGCACGCGGACACCGATTGGGACACTCCCCTACTGCCACCACGGTGTGGGAGGCCGAGCGGTCTCCAGGAAGCTGGAGCCTGAAACTTGAACCCTGAACCCTGACAGCGCACAAAGGCACACTCACCGCCATCAGCCGCGCGTAGTCATCCGGATGCTCTGACACCAGCAGCCTCTGAACGCACGGCACGGCCTGCGTGCGTCCGCCGGAAGAGGGGGGCGTGTAGCGAGGTCCGCGGCAGGGGCCGTGGGCGCTCAGATAACCTTAATCAGTGGCCCAACCCTGCCGAGCCCCCTGCCTCGCAGCTTGCTGCCCGTTCTGCCAGCTGTTGCCGGGCAGAACCCCCGCACATTTGCTGCATCGCTTCTGATGCATGCCTGCAGGGGAGCCCCGCGCTCGGCTGCCGCCCATGCCGGGGCGGAGGCCGGCCGCCCTCACCGTCAGCGCGGCGCGGTTGAGGGCGGTGCCCGGGTACAGCTGCCCCGTGACGGCCTCCCGCGCCACCACCGACGACAGCAGGGGGATGCGCACGCCGTCGACCAGGAACGGCAGCAGGTCTACTGGCAGGTGCCTTTGGAGCCGACCAAGGGAGGTGAGGGGCGACAACAGTTGGAATTCAATGCTTGAGCCGAGCGCGGCCGCCACAAGGGCATTGCATGGCGCTGTCTTATTACAGGCGCCGGGACCAACGGTGACGAGGCGTCCCTCAGCCGCCGACACGCAAGCGAGCTCAAGCCGGGTCCCCTCAAAGCGGCCAGGCTCGCGCTCGCCTGGCGCGCCGCCCCGCGGGCTTGCCGAGCGGCGGCGGGACCCGCAGGAAGTGGATGCCCTCGATCCCTGTCAGCAGCTTGGAGAGCGCCTCGTCATCGTCCACGACCAGGCCGCCCTCCGCCAGCGACACCCAGGCGCCTGCGGGGACGCGGTGACGAAGAGATGACGTCAGGGGGCGGATGATGTACGCAACCGGCGGGCCCATGGGGCGGCACGGGCCGGCCAAATGAAAGCCCCCTGACCAAGCTGAGATGGTTGAATCGCCCTTTGGTGTGTGTGTGCGTGCGCCGCTAGTTGGTGGGTGGATACGCACCGCTGGTGGTGGGGAAGACCTTGAGTTGGGCGATGCGGTCTCGCAGGAACTGCTGGCTCGCCTGGGACAGGCCCCCTATCCCTGCAGGTGGGGGGGGGCACGGTCGGTTGACGGGGGTCGGTGCGCGGCATTGGAGGAGAAGCTGAACGTGTGGCAGCGCTAGATCTTGGTGCAGGGTTTGTGTTTGGCAAACGTAGAAGCCGCGGAACAAAGAGCCGCGTCCCCTGCTGCATGTGCGGGCCTGCAGGGTCGCCCTTGGCACGCAGGCTGCACCAGGCGACGCGCCCGGGCAGCAGAGCGGCGGGGCGGGTGTCGACCAAGGCCGCGGGCTGGGCGATTGCCCCCAGCGCGCACCGCCTGTGTCCTTGAACCTGGCAATGGCAGCGCTCCAGACGCTCCAGACGGTCGCGACCTGCCCGCAGCAGACGGCAGCCGGAGGGGCAGTAAGATCATGAACACGATGCTTTTGCACTAAGCACTTTCCAGCGACGTGCCCTCATCCCCAGGAAGGGCTTGCTGCTGCGATCTGAGCCGGCGAGCTGGGGGCGCTGCACACGCCCTCAATTGTACGCGCTGCAGCCAAGTCAATTCGTCTCTCCTCCTGTTCAATCCAGCTCCAACTTGCTGCAGCCATGCGTGCTCGCCCCTGGGATGCCCCTCCCGGCGCCCCACACATCCCCCGCACCTGCCGGAACGCCTCGCTGTCTGCAGTGACCTCCGGCGTACCCGCCGCCACAGCCTCCAGCGCGCGCAGGCAGTCGGGGATCGTCTCGTTCACCAGCACAAGCGGCACCGCACGCCGCTGCTCCCCCTGCTGCTGCCACGCGCCGCCCTCCGCCGCCGCGCCGCCGCCGCCGCCGCCGCGGGGCCGCTGCAGCGCGCGCGTGAACAGGGCCTGCACCGGCGCGCAGGCGGCGCCGTAGGCGTGCGCCAGCACGCGCGTGTGGATCGTTTCTTGGGGGAGGGCCTCGAGCAGGCCGGTCGCGTCGAACCACCGCACGAGCCCGGGCTCGTAGAACCTGCCCGGAAGCTGCTTGCCCGCGTGCTTCGGCCCCTCCGGCCGCTGCCGCCCCGCGCCGCCGTCGGGCCAAAAGCCATAGTCAGACTGGACGGCATATGGGTCCCCCAGCATGCCCCAACCACCGCCGCCGCCCTGCGGCGCCGCGGCCGCCGGACGCCCGGCCGAAGCCCAGGTCGCGGCGTCCGGCCGCGGGAGCGCGGCGCGGTCTGGCACCCATATCAGCGGCCGTTCCAAAAATGCGGCGCTGGCGGACGGTATCGAACTGGGGTTGTGCTCAAGCAGGTCTAGCATGTGCGCGTAGAGGGCCGTCATCTGGGCGACAGACGTGGTGAAGGAGCCGCCGGCCGCCTGGTCGCTCCAGGCCTGCAGCACCTGGGGTTGAACGGAATTTGTGGGGTCAAGAGGGCAGATCTGGAAGCGGAGGGGCCGCAGGTATGCCGGCGACATGCTGCGCGAACGCAGCTTTGGGCGTCGGGGCGGGGATCAGGGGGCAGCTGGTGCCTGCTGCCGCGGGCTGGCTGCATGACGGAGGCGGCCGCGCTGAACCTCCCTGCAATGGGACGCCAGGCGTCACGTATGACCCTTCACAACGGGGCGATTGCAGTCCCTACCCCACCCAACCCGGCCCCAACCCCCAACACAAAACAGCACCCTCACCTCCAGGAGCGTGTCAAGCCCGGTGTCCGCCCGCAGGCCCAGCGCCCGCACCATGGCCCCAGGCAGCCCCGGCTGCTGCTGCAGCGACGGGAGCAGATACGGCACGCCGGAGGCGCCAAACAGCCTGTGGGCCTCGCTGCCATTCAGGAAGAGCCGCCCCGGCGCAAGCCCGCTGCCGCCGGCCCAAGGCGACGGCAGCCACGGCGTGCGCTGCAGCAGCAGCAGCAGCGAGCTCGGCAGGTGAACTGCAGCGCTGCTCCCGGGCCGCCTTGCAGAGGGGGCCGCCGCTGCCGCGCCAGCGTCGACGCGGCGCGCGGCCAAGGCCGCGGCCGCCTCCAGCTGCTTCCAGAGGGACCCCACCAGCGCCGCCGCCGCCGACAGCTGCGCCAGCGCCGCCGGCGGCAGCCGCCGGCCCCCGCCCAGCGGCGCCCGCAGGCCCCCCTGCCGCTCTGCGCCGCCGCGCCTGCCGCCGCCTTTGCCTCGTGCGGCGGGGACGGCGGCTAATTCGCTGCTGCTCGCCGCTGCCGCGCCACTGCTGTCGTCGTCGTCCGGCTGTCCCTGCTTCAAGATGGAACCAATAAGAACCTCGATATCCGGCCAAACGGCATCCTCAAACGTGATCTCGTCATTGCCGCCGCCCGCGGCGGCGCCAACTGACGGGCACGCCGCCTTCCACGCCGACAGCAGCGCCTGCTGCCACGTCAACCGCGCGCGCCGCAGCGCGACCGGCGGCGCCTCGCACGCGCCGAGCGCGAGCAGCAGGCCGCGCCACGCGGCGGGCGACATGCCGGGGGCCGCGGATGCGTAAGCAGGGTCGACCATGCGCCAGGAAACAGATGGGAAGAGGCCGGCGAGATCGATCTTTGCTTCAAGGGCCAACGGAAGGTAGACGGTCGGCACTCCGCCGGCGCCATCGCTTGCGGCCGCCTCGGCTGTCGCGACCGCAGCCGCGGCGGCGCCCTCAACCGCGCCCCTGCCCGGCGGCGGCGGCGCGGCCGCGGCGGCGCGGCGCACGCGGGCGAGCGACTCCGACAGGCGCGCGGCGCCGCCGCCCGCCAGGGACACCACCGCGACGGCGCGCAACCGCTGCAGCGTGCTCTGCGCGCCGCCGCCGCCAAACGCACCGCTTCCTCCCGCATGCGCAGACCAGATGTCGACCTCTTGGCCCGTGCCCCCGGCCGCTTCTGCGCCGCCGCCGCCCGCCCCCTCGCCCCGCGCGTCGACCACGGCCAGCGCGGGCCCCGCCGGGGCCGCCAGCTCAGCGTCGGTTATGAGGCCGGCCACGACCGGGAACGCGAGGAGGCCGGCCAGGGTGGCGGGCGGCAGCCGCGGCGCGTCGGCGGATGCGAGCGCCGGCAGCACCGACAGGGAGAAGACGTCAGACGGCTCCAGCTCGCGGATGCCGAGGGCCTGGGGTGGGCCAGGGTTTGGGGTTTGGTGGTTTTGGTTCAGGGGTAAGGGTGTTAGGCAAGCGGTGGACGCGAGAATTGGGAGGAGGATGGATAAGGCAGGGGCCCCCGCGCCGGGCGCTGCCAGGCTGAGTGGGGTGAAGGAAGCAGGCGGGGCAGAGTGGATACAAGGCCCCTCACAAGTGAGGGTGGTCCTCACAGGTGGTGCCTAAACAGGCGGGCGTTGCTGCAGGCTATGGTGGGGATGATCGGGTCTCATGCACACGCCCTAGGGGCGAGCTTCAGGGTTCACAGGTGGGGTTCAGGGTTCAGCGTCACCTGCAGGCCGCGCAGCAGCAGCGCCTTGTCAACGTCGTCCTCCGCCCCGCCCATGAAATCGCCGTGCAGCAGCCGCAGTAACAGAGTCGCGACGCCGCCGTCGCCGCCGCCGCCCTCGCCGCCGCCCCTGCCGTCTGCGCCGCCCACCGAGCCGCCCGGCGACAACAGGAACGCCTCCCCCAGGCCGCTCGCCGCCAATGCCTCCCGCGTCGCGGCCGCCGCACTGCCGCCGCCGCCGCCGCCACTGTGCAGGCCCCGGGCTGCGAGGGCCGCCTGCGTATTTTCGGCGGCGGCTGCCGCGAAGCTGCGGACATCCAGGGGCAAGAAGACCCTCGCCTGCCGCGCCTGCGGCCGCGGCGCCCCGTGCGCCCCTGTGCCGGCCGGCTCCCCGGCGGCGCTCGCCCACCCGCCGCCGGCCAGCGGCAGCAGCGGCAGCTCCCTTAGCTCCCGCAGCAGCTGCTGCCTTGACACCGCCGCCGCCGCCGATGCTGCGCCCCCAGCCGCTGCTCCGTCGCCAAAGCCCCTGCTCAGATCTCCAGAGTTTGGCGCGTCTGCAGGCTGCGGCGAGAAAATGAGGTCCAAGACAACCAGCAGGAGCTCGCGCGCAAAGTTGAGGCCGAGGTTGTGCAGCCGCCCGGAAGCTGCCAGGCTGCGAGCCAGGTGGAGCACCTGTGACAGCGATGCGTGCGGCGGCGGGCGGCGGCGGGGACAGCGGTAAGGCCGGCAGGTGTGGTGCAGTCGGTGGAATCAACGGCAACCCACTGCAGGGACTGCAGAACTTTTGTACGCGGTCAAACAAGGGCACCGGCGCGTCTGCTCACTGCAGGCACCACGGGGTGCCCGCGCCATGTGGCCAGATCCGGCCCAACTTGCTGGTTGGACCCAACCCTCTCCACCAAGCATGCTTGATGTCACACCCTCTTCGACGAGCCACAACCCGTGCCTGCGGCCCCCTTCCCTACCGCGCTCAAATCAACCCACCAGGTCAACTTCTGTTCCCCCAGCGTCAAGCCCCTCTCGAGCCCTCATCCCGCCCC
>NW_014010668.1:0-3654 GCF_000611645.1 Monoraphidium neglectum
CCCCTGCTGGGCCCGCCCTCCCCCTCCCCCCCGCCCAACCTCGCACCTCAAAGCTGCACAGCACCTGCTCCGCCAGTCCCGGTAGGTAAGACTGCCGCGAGGCCAGCAGCTGCCGGGGTCGCGGGGTGCAGAGCGCGTGGGAGCATGCAACACACATCCAAAAACTGCCAGCTCAGACTGAAGCGTGCTGCGGGCTGCCCTCTACTCAGGCCAGCAGCAAGCAGGGCATGACCCCAGCATCACTCACATACACAGGCTTGACTGGTGCAGAGCTGACGTTGTCCGATTGAGCCAGCGTCAGCTTTATCGGCACCTGGGAGAGCGACATGTGCCGCGGCAGCAGCAAGCGCGACCGCCGTTGATGTGCGCTAAACACCGCTTCGACGATATGGGTTGCGCAGCGCACGCTGCATATCTACACACAATACCTGGAGCCTGGCGTTGCTCCCCATGCCGTTGGGACCCGTTGAACTTGCGAAAACTCCAAAATTCTCAGATCAATTTTGTAACCAGTGCCGTGTTGGTGGAATCTACATGACGAGCTCAGATGTTCGACGATAATCGTTCACTAACAGACAGGATACTGCTCGTGACGGAACACAAGCTAGCGTATGGATCTCGACACAAGGCGACACTTGCAACTGCCCATTGGCAATTGTTGCATTTACGCCATGAGCGCACGAGAGAGCGCCTCAGAGGTCATATATACGATGGTGGAAAATGTATCACCGGCAGCGGGCGATGCGGCGCTGCCTGACTGCACCTGTGAGCTTGTACAGGTGGAGCACTTGGGCATGCCCTTGAAGTGCTGCGCAGTGCCGCGGCAACCAAGTTGCCAGGAGTTTTTGTGCACACTACGCTGTGTGATGGATCACAATTGCGCACAGAAATCATGTAGCACAGAATCAGGCGCAAAAAACTGACCATTGGCAGCTCCCCCAGCATTGCCTGTAACGCTGCAGCGATCAAAACAGTGAGGGCGCAACAACAATTGCCACTCCTGGGAGCCTTGACTCCTTGCATGCTGGTCTACAGCCTTCGCTGCCTGAATTTTCTAGCTTTGAGTACGTGTTTCTGCTTGCAGAGAACTTCAGGGCCCAGCTGATGCAATGTCACTGGGTTCTGGTGACGGTGGCCTGTCTCGATTGTGCCGCGACATCATACTTGCCTTGTGCCTGTCCATCCGCCAGCAGCTTGGTGCACTACGCCTGTTACTGGCCTCATGTGCTACATTCTGCAATGTAGCGGGTTGAGGTTGCACAACTTGCTTTGCCTGCTACCATAACCTTGAATACGATGCACACGGACAAAAAAAACACCAGACTTGACCAGAAACTGTACAGTCGACCACATGACTCGCCGGGGCTCTCCACCCCGCCAGACCATTGCGGCGCCGTCGCGTCTAAACAACTCCAAATGCAGCAGCTTAGATCTGGCCTCGACGCGTTCAGGGATGCACCTTATCAGCTGTGGGCACCGCCGCACCAGTGCGGCAGCGGCGGCGCCGCCGATGGCCGGCATCCGTCCCCGGGGCAGCAGCACCGCGTGCAGCAGTGAAGTGGACACTGTGCTAAGCTTTGGTTCCGTCAGCTGCAAACTCTTTCGCGCTTCCCGTCTGTGGGGCGCCGAAGCAGCGGCCATGCACCCTGCAAGTCATCTGATTGCTGCTGCATAGCTTTACACCGAGGCGCTGCTGGCCCGGCGTTGACTCTGATGGCCCACCAGCTCCCAGAGGCCATGCTGCAGCCGCCAAGGACAGCGCTCGAGCGCTGGCGATTCATCGCTGGGCGCAGCTTTCTGGTACTGGTGGGGCACCGGTGCTGCTGGCGCTGCTGCTGCTGCTGCTGCTGCTGCTGCTGCTGCTGCTGCTGCTGCTGCTGCTACTGCAAAAGAGGTGGGCTGCGGCTGCTGCTGTTGCTGCTGCCCAAACACGTTACATCCGCCATCGGCCTGCGTCCCAGGGCTCCCACCGCTGCTCGTGCAACTGCTCACTGCCATCCTCGTCCCCCGCGGCCTCGGCCTCGCCGTCGCTGGCCCCAGGCGCCGGCTGGAAACAGCCGCTGTCAGAGAGCAGAGAAGCCAGCAGCGGGCCAAAGCCCTCGCCGGCGCCGCCGGTGCCGCCAATGGTCTTGGCCTGCGGCTCCTGGCGCTCCAGAGAGCGCTCGTGGCCGCCATCCGGACAGTCGCCGTGCCGGCCCTCGTCGCCTGTTTCTGCTGCTGCTGCCTCCGCTGCCTTCAGCTTTGCCACCGCTCTGGCTGACGCGCCTGCTGCTGCTTCCGCCGCACCCGCCGCGCTTCCTGCTGCTGGTGCGGGCGCCGGCCGTCCGGGCCCGCATGCTCTGCACGCTGCGCTGCTCCGAGCCTCCACTGCTTGCTGCTGCACTTCCTGCGCCAGCTCGGCCGCCACAAGGGCTGCGTCCTCTGGTTCCAGATCATCCACCTGGTCAACCCACCCAGCATCTGCACTGGCGACATCCCCGCAAACCACCGAGGCGGATGCACCGGCGCGGGCTGCGCGCTCCTGCGAGAGACGGCCGTGCAGCGCCCAGACCTCCTGCTGACTCAGCGCCAAGCGCTTCTCGAGGCCGTGCAGCTCCTGTTGGGTTAAGGGCGCCGCGCACACATGAGGGGCACATGCAAGGGCGCGTTCTGTATGTTTCGTTGGACTGGAGGCCGGCTAAGGCCTTTGAAATTGTCACTCAGACGGATCACGTTGATGCTGACGGCAGCGATGACATTCCCAGGAGCACGGCTGGAGTGCCATAATTACATGCATAGGAATGCGTGGCCATGTACCACAAACAGCCCATTGACAAGGTGACCATGCACTTCCACCAACGCGTGCCGACGACACACCTGCACGTCCTGGAGCCGTATCCCCTCCAGCGCGTGCAGCCGCCGCGTCTGCTGCTGCAGCGCGCGCTCCGCCGCCGCTGCGCCCTCTCGTGCTGCGGCGAGCGCGGCGCGCGCGGCGCGCTCGGCGCCGGCGGCGGATAGCGTGTCGGCCGCCAGCTGCTGGCAGCGCGCCTCGCCGTCTTCCACGCTGCGCTCGAGCACCTAGCGGTAGCGGGGCCAGACGGACAGCGCATTGGACCATGAGGGTGATGGACGGCACCCTGAGCCGCATTCACACACACACACACACACACACACACACACACACACAAACACACACACACACACACGCACATTCTGAAGCAAGCACCACCGTTGCTCTCGACTTGGAGCATATGACTTCTCACCAACGCCACTATTGCACAACTGCAATGTGAGCAGCACGCTTGCGTTTGCGCTTCTCACCCTCATGTAAGCCTGCACGGCCAGGGGGACTTCGGGCCCGATCTCCAGCCCCGCGATATCGCGCGCCTCGGACGCCACCTCAGCCCGCAGGTCCGCCATCGACGCTGCGGCTTGTGCCGCGAGCTGCCGGCGCAGCTCGGCGCCCTCGCAGCGGGCAGCCTGGGCGGGGCCACAGAGCAACAGGCAAATGAGCAGCTATCATATCGTTTGATCCGAGCAATTCTTCGCACTGTAAACGCCCTTCCTGCAACCGGAGGCGGCGGTCGTCTGTGCGCAAGGTCTGAGGCGGCCGGCACACCAGGTTGTCGCTGCCCTCCGGCCTCCTGGGCGACCAAGCTCCGCCCCCCCCCCCCC
>NW_014010668.1:4045-8028 GCF_000611645.1 Monoraphidium neglectum
GGTACGGCATCGCACCGCGATCTCGCCCTCCTGCCGCCTCAGCTGCTCCTCCAGCCGCGCCCTCTCCGCCGCGTGGCCGGCCACCAGATCCAGGTGGCGCTGCAGCTCGGCCACCCCCTTGACCACGTCACCCCGCAGCCGCTCCGCACGCACGGCCGCGTCGGTCGCGAGCCGCCGGTCCGCCTGCTGGTGCTGCCGCAGCTCGGAGAGCTCCTGGCGCAGGGCCGCCAGCTGGCGGGCGCGCTCGCCCAGCTGCCGCCTCAGGAGGATGACGTCACCAGCGGGCTGCTGCTGCTGCTGCTGCTGCTGCTGCTGCTGCTGCTGCTGCTGCTGCTGCTGCTGCCCCTGTTGAGGCTGCGACTGAGCCTGAGGTCGTAGTAGCGCCGGAGGCTGCTGCGCTGCCGGCGGCATCAGCTGATCGTCGTTGGCAGGCGCCGGCGGCTGCGGCTGGGCCACCGGCCGCTTTGCGTTCACTCGCTGTTTGCGCGCCGCCAGTGCGTCCCCCAGATCCTGGCTTGGCGCCTGCTGCTCAATCTCCTTGTGACACTCCTGCTCGCTCTCTCCATGCTTCTGTTGCTGCTGCTGCCGCTGCTTCTGCTGTTTTTGCTGTTGCCGCTGTATCTGCTGCTGCTCTTGCTGTTGTTGCTTTTCAAGCCGCTCCCGCTGCTGCTGCTCCTCCTGCTCATCCCGCTCCTGCTGCCGCTGCCGCACGTCCTGCAGCTCGTTCTCCAGCTGCTTGCACCGCGCTTCCAATACCACCGCCGCCTCCACCCGCGCCAGCAGCCGCCGCTCCGCCTCCTGCGCGCGCCGCTCGCCGTCCCGCCGCGCCGCCGCCGCGTCGCGCTCGGCCGCCGCGCAGCGGTCGCGCCAGTGCGCCTCGCAGCCAGCCAGGCGCTCCTGCAGCTTGGCCAGGGCGCCGGCCGACTTGGTTCGGCTGCCCTCCAGTGCCTGTGTCAGCTCCCTGCGAAAACCCAGGGGTTGATGCGATCGGTGGGGCTGCAGGGATCCCAGCTACCACCATTACCTGCTCCGCAGGACTCAACGCACTGGCTACAAACCCAGGTGTATGCCTCGCTCGACCCCGCAGGAAAGCGCGGCTGCAGGCGGAAGGGGGGCATTTGGGGCGAGCAGCCGGCGCCGCCGTACCTGACGCGGGCCATGGTGCGGGACAGCAGCTGCTCGGCACACGCCGCCATCTGACCGTCCCCCTCCGCCAGCCCGACAGCCTCCAGCCGCGCCTCTGCCCGCGCTGCGCGCTCCTGGGCCTCTTCGAGCTTGGCGGCCGACTCGCGCAGCTGCTGGGCAGCTTCCTCCACCTGTTGGCGCAGGTCGAGGGCCGCGTCCTCGAGCTGCAGCTGGTGCTGCTTTGCCCTGGCCGGGACATGGGGTGGCGGCATGCATTTCAGAACAGGTCAGTGCAGCTCCAGCATGATGCTGAATGAGGACGGTCTTGCAACCGTATGGAGAGTTGGACTCAAAACACTGCACCGGGGGAGAACAGGCGCTATGCCGTGCGAGGACCAGCTGTGGCCGTCAAATTGACCCCCCAACCGCCGCACCGCTGCAGCTCCCGCTGCTCCGAGTCCAGCGCCGCCGCCAGCCGCTGCACCTTGGCCGCCAGCCGCCGCGCCTCCGCCCCGGCCGCCTCGGCCGACATGCGGCAGCCCGCGGCCTCGGCTGCAGCACCGTCCTCCGCGTTCCTGGCTTCCTCCAGCTTCGCCTCTAGAGTGTCACGCTCCGCCTGTGGAGCCAACGTCATGATGCAGAAGAGACTGTCATGCACGGTCATGCAACAGTCTTGATGCCTGCTGCCCTGCTTGCCTTGCGCGCCTGAAACCGTGGACAAATCCGTCAATGCGGGCGTTGCTGCACGTCCTATGTTGCCCCGCTCCGCCGGCCACACTGCATTGGTTGAAGTGTGCATTTGCGCAGCGAAGGTCTACGTCTGCAGCGCGCATACACAGGTCAACGACTGCGCACCTTCAGGTCGCCCGCCAGGCGCCCCAGCAGCGCGTTCTCAGTTCGGTATTCGTTCAGCTTGTCCCGCAGCTGCAGCAGAAAGCAAGGCACCGGCAGCGAGGGCGCGGGGGGGGAGCGGAATGGTGGCGCAGGGTATGCATGGCGGTGCCATTGCTGTGACAGGCACATGCGTTGTGAAATACGACATCAGCTGCTGCCAGGGGACTGCGTTGAGCTTGAACACAGAGCACATTCAAATGCGCACCGATCGCAGCGTGCCAGTACCGGCGCTGTTGCTCGCTGGCGGCGCAGCAACTGGCGGCGCCGTCAGTGGTTGTGGGACATACTCTCTCGGCACGCTGTCACGCGGAAGGACGTCCATCCTGGCTGGCGCTCGTGTATAGATAGAGTATATGTTGACCAGCTGCGAGTGCTTCAGCCGTGGACATCATTCTAAGAATATGTGCCTATTCAAAATTTGTGTGATCATACCTCGTCAGCCAACCCACGCATAATTGATCTTTCGGGTGCGGGTGTGTGCCATATTAATGCAGACACCGCGTCTTTCCCCATGCATTCTTGCTCGTGTAAGTGTAGATTTTCTTTTAGAATCCAAGCCGCTCTGATAATCATACTGCAATGTCACCCACTAGATCCATCTGATCAAAGGAATTTTACGGTCTTTATATCAGCCCAGGCGTACAAGGAGACACTAGGCATCAGAGATGGACGGGTCTGGCAGCCAGCGCCGCGGTGGAGGCGCCACCGCCGAGCCGGTTGCGGTGCGTGCGGGCAGCGGTCGCGCCGCCGCGCTGCTGGCCGGCCCCCACGCAGTCGCATCCTGCCCAGTCCCAGGCTGCCGCCCAGCCGTGCAGCTGCTCCACCGCCGTCGCGGCACGCAGTGCCGCCGCAGCTGCCCGCCGCCGACCTGGCGCAGCGCGCTCGCTTGGGTGGCGATAAGAGCAGGCGCACCCCTCGGGCTCGGGCCTCAGATCTCGAATTCATAATCCTTGCACCCTCCCCCAGGTGCTGGAAGCCGCCATCCAGCGGATGGTCCAGGATGCAAAGTCCAAGGCCCTCGCGAAGGCCGCCTCCGCCGCGGCGCCGTTCCTGCCGGCCCCGGCCTTCCAGGGGCGGCGGCGCGGATACGCGTTCACGACGCGCGCACAGGGCACCGGGTGCGGCGGCTTGCGCCCCTCCAAACGCGGTTGCAGGGTGGGAAGGATGCTCGCCCTGCCCTGCAGCGGCAGTAGCAGCGGGCCGCCGCAATGCCTACCAGGCGCTTGCTTCTCCAGGTAGTGCAGCCGCACCTGGATACTGCGAAAATATCAGCGGCCCCCTGCTGACTGCCCCCGCAGATACTATCTCGACCCCCACCAGCCGCCCCCCAGCGCCGACGAGGAAGGCGGCGGGCCTGAAGGTACGGCGCCCACGGCGCCCCGCGTTTTGAGCACTTGTCGTGCCTGCTTCGGGTGGTAACACCGCTGTTGTCATCACTCGAAACTCACTGGAAGCCGCGGCGGCCAACATCTGGGCACGTGCCGCGTCTCCTGCTGCTGCGTTTTGCTGCAGATGAGGACAAGGGGGAGGACGACGAGGCGGCGCCGGCGCAGGCGGAGCAATTGGATCCGGAGGAACTGCTGCGGCGCGCCGAGGAGGACGCCGGCGAGGTGGGTGGCCCCGGGTCGCCTGCTGCGTGGTGATGCACAAGGGCATTGGCAGATGGCTTCGTCCGCAGCGAGCCGGCGGGGCGTTGTGAGGGACTGGGGCGGGGGGCTACGGGGCCTGCTCGCCGCGCGGGGGTTGCGCGCATGCTGACGGCAGTCGCGCCCACGCGGCGCCAGCCGGGGTGCAGCTTGTGCAGCGTCGTGGGCTCTGTGCCACACACACAGGCCCCGAGGGCTTTGATTGCACCCCTCCACCACGCAGAACCCCGGATGCGGTTGCACCGCCCGTTCCTGCCCCGCAACCCCACGGACCCACGGCCCCTCCGACTCACCACCCTTACCCCCAACCCCCTGAAT
>NW_014010667.1:0-7633 GCF_000611645.1 Monoraphidium neglectum
GCCGCCGGGGGCGCGCCACGCGGCGCTCGCCGCCATCTCAACCACGTCGTCGGGCGTGCTGTCCCCGAGCACCTGCTGGATCACGATGGCGGTGTGCATCAGCGCGCACGGGTCCTGCTGCTGCCCCTCGGCGTTCAGGACGGCGCCGGGGCCGAGCAGCAGGAACGCGGCGCGGTCGTAGGCGGCAGCCGCCTCGCCTTCGTCTCGGAATCTATGAGAGTGGGAGGAGGGCATGCCAGGCATGGGAGGGGCCAAGGGACGGGGGCATGGGGGTGCATGCGCGCGCCCCGGGCGGGCGCGGGCGCACGACCCGGGCCGCCAGAGCGGCGGCAGCGGCGGCGACGGCCCGGGTGGCGAGCCGCGGCGCCTGCGCGTGCGCGCCCGGTGGCGGGCCCGGCGGCGCGGTGGGCAGCTGGAGTGGGCCCCCACCTGCCGAGGTGCACCGTGTAGCGGCCGTATCTGATGCGAGCGCGCCACGTGCCATTGTCCGTCGCGGCCACGCCGCGAAATGCTGATGTCTTGATTGCTGAGCGCTGGCGTGACGCCGCGCCGTTGCCCGCGGGCGCGGCGCCGCGAGAGCCGCCACTGCCATCAATTGTACTATTGTCAGCGCTCCGATGCGCCGCGGCGCCCTGGGTATACTGCTGCTGGCCCTGGTGCTGCAGCATGCAGGCTCCCCATGCTGCCTCCCTGTCGCCGCCGGCGCCGTCGAGCGCTGCCTCCAGGATGGGTACGCCTTCACCCCAGCTGCCGCTTAAGGCGGACAGCATATTAAGGGGGCGTCTGGGTGGGGGGTTAGAGGGCCGGCAAGAGCAAGGTGATGCATGAAGTGCTCCGAAGGGCAGCGCCCGTGCGTGCGCCGACCGCCAACATCCCTGCATAACAACAAATAACTCCCCTATATGCGCTGCCTTGTACCCACCAGGACGCGCCGAGTGCCCTCAGACGATGGTGCGCACGGGCTGACCGCTGCGAGGCCACCGAATGGGCGTCGATATAAGTTATCTCCTCCCAGAAGGGGCGGCTGCGCGCTGGTGAGCGGGACGCGCAAGGGCCTTGGGGTCCGACTGATGTTGCCGCGGGTGACACAGCTCTAGATGCCGCAAATATTGCTTATACAAGCAACCAAACCTACTTACGAGCGTCGCGGGAGGCGGCTGGCTCTTTTGGCATTGGGTGTGGCGCAAGGGGTAGAGCGTTCTCCCCCCTTCCCGGGTGAGTGCTGGGGGCTGGTGCCGTGTCCGATGCGCCTCTGCCCCGCAACTTGTGTCATCAACGCAATGGCATTTAGGCTTTGGTGTTGCAACAGCATCGGTGTGCCGTACACAGCAATAGGGCGCCTCTGGTGGGGTCATGGTGCACCGCGCTGCGACTGCCCTGCGCCCTCTTTTGCGCGAGTCATGCTCCCAACAGGCGCGCGCCCCTCTTCCCGCCCATGTGTCCCATCAACCACACGTGTCCCTTGCCTTCCCATTTTGTAGATTGATAGCCATTGTCATGTCTCCCGCGTGACGGTTGTTCTCACCATCAGCGCTTTGCTCCCGGACTCACCCCCCGTCCGCTGCTCCGGTTGGTCCCGAAATTCCCAGAGCACGCCTTGCGCCCGCACGTGGACGCCCACAGGGGCGCGCAATCAACCGGCCCATGTGCACTGACGGCTGAACGAGGAGCGCTGCGGGAGTGCAAGTTCCAATGCCGCAGACAGCACAGCGGCGCACGCTTGTACCGCAGCTCGAGCGGCCCCCCACCCTGGCTGCTGTTGCTGCTGCTGCTGTCACTGCTGCCACTGCTGCTGCGGCCGCCGTCGCTGCTGCTGCGGCCGCCGTCGCTACCGCTGCTGTGTATGCTGCTGTCGCCGCCGCCGCTGCTGCTACTGCTGTGCCTGTTGGTGTCATCGCCGCCACCGCTGCTGTTGCTGCTGCTGCCATTGCTGCAGCACGGGCACTAGACCGGCGCAACCAACTTCAGCAGCGCATGGCATGCACGGCAGCCATGGCGGGGCGATCGTCATCGGGTCAACGGGCAAAGGCAGCATGCCTTGGGCTGCACGGACAGCGCTTACGTACATTGTGTCAGGGATCACAAGGACCGCTGCCCGCAGGTTGTGCAGCACAGCGCACGGCGCGTCCACACGCGCTTGGCAGCACGGCCAGAGTTGGCTAAGGGCCTCAGCAAGCCTATGACCGCTTCGCTGAACTGGTTGCATCAGCATACAAGGTACCCCGGGGCAAGGGCGTGAAGCGCGCATGGGTGCATAAGGGGGCTCAGATTCGCATGCACGGCGGGCTTGTTTGCGGGTTGCGCGTCGACACCTGTGCATGGGCCCAAACGGTGCTGACGCGGCGCCAGATGCGGCAGGGCTGCGGCACCCCGACGCGGGCAACGGCATCACAGGCGGTGCTTACCTTACCTGCATCCTTGTCATTGGCATATCCGAGGACAACAATACCACTAAGCCCCCGTCAGCGGCAAACGCGAGGGTTGCCCCAACGGCTACGACCGGAGGGCGCTGGCCGCCGTCCCGTTCGATTCCAGCGAAGCTGCCTCCATCTGACCCAGCAACTAGCAAAAGCTGCGGCCCCGTTTTGCGCATCACAGCTGCAGGTTAAGGTTTGAGAGGTTACATGCAGAGCGTGCCTGTGGAGCTGCACAGTGCAGCGCGCAGCGTGCGCAGGGCCGGGCGCAGGGGCGGGCTGGCAATCAGCATTGCCGGCCGCATGCATCCGTATGTGCTGGCGAGGCGAGTTAATGGGTCAGCGCCGGGGCAACCGGACAGCATGAGCGCGTGGCGAGGGCCAAGGGGCAAAGAAACCGGGCGGGCGCAGGCAGTCAACCGTGGACAAGGCAGGGGGCGGTCCAGTTGAGATGTAGGGATGGCCTTGGGGCCAGGCACGCGCGCTCAGCGCCGGCGGCAAGCCCGTCCTTTGCATTTGCCCCTTGGGCGGGACCGGGCGCCAGCGTGACAGTGACAGGGGCGTATTGGCGCTGCAGGGCTGTCAGGTGTCTATCTTTTCCAGCTCAGCCAGCCGCTCCAGGATGACCTGGGCAGCAGATCACACCAGGTTGGGTGAGACCAGGTCAGGTCAGGTCCAACCGCAGTTCCGGGCCCGGTTTAGCTCCACCACAAGCGCGAGCATCGCCCCTCACTGGTGAACACCCCCAGCGCCCGAGGAGCCTGCGATTTTCAACTCCCTCCCGCCACCATCTCGCTCCTCGCACACCCCACACACTGAACCCTGGTACCCTCCCCTTGACCCCCCCCCAGCTGCTCGGCTTCTCAGGCAGCCCCTGCCCCCACTCAGCCCTCAGGTCACCTTCTTGCTGGTCTCCTCCATCTCCCCCGCCATGATGAGCTCATCCAGAATCAGGTACACCTTCAGGGCGGGAGTGAGGGGCGCGCGCCGAGGTTGGTCGGGTGAAACAGGGGGGTGCATGTGCGTGGGGCGGCAGGGGTGCTGGGGGAGAGATGAGAGCGAGCAAGGTGCTCGTAACATCGAGCCGCGAGTGTTTGGTTCAGGCTGCGGCCCATATTTTCTGGCTTCATTCCAGTGTTGCACCAGCCGGTCCCCAAACCGCCCCTTTCCTGGAACGCGCCTCCACCCCACCTGAACCCTTCCCAACCCCCGTTTCCACCCAACTTCACCCCACCCGGCAAAGGGAAAGCTTGCTCCTCCGTCCTCGAAAGAAGAAACAGTACCATGCCCAGCTGCACTCCCTCGCCCTGGCTTGTCAATGGGTGACCACCCCAGTGGTCCGTCTGTCACCTCGCTCGCGCCAAGTCTGGATGAAGCGCGGCCGCCCTAAACCAGATGACGAGCAACAGTGGTCCAAATCTTCTAAGGTCCCCCGCCAAACAACCCATCAGAGAAAAATCCCAAAATCATGGGAATTCCGAAGGAGAAAACCACCTTGTGGAAGTTGAACACCAGGTCCAGCTCGCACACATTTGAAAAGAAGTGGTCCAGGATCTCCACAAACAAATGCACCGTCTCCAGTGTCACCAGCTCGTTGTCGCTCGCGTCGACGCCTGGCGGGCGGGCGGCCACACGAGTGGAGGCCGCGGGTCGCGAAACCGCAGTTCGTGCGAGCATGGGGCGGACGCATCGCGCGACGCGAGGCGCCTGCGACACGCTGGGTTTCGAGGCACGGCGCCGCCGTGTGTCGCCCTGCCGCGGGTGCGCGTGCGCCACCCCTTGTGAGCTGCCTGGGCGTCCTCGGCGCCGCTGCCTGGTGGATTGCATGGGCCTGCAGCTGTGCCGCAGGCAGGAGCCCGCTGCATTTAATCAGGCGCGGGCTGCATTGGAGGGAGTGCTCACTGCATTGTCGCAGAGGTGCGCTCACCTATCGAGAAGAAGAGTCCCGCGTATCGCCGGTAAACCACCTTGTATGTCTTGAACTGGGATTGAGGGATGGGGGATGCTGGGGTTGAGTGGGCCGGGGTCGTCAGCGGGTGGGGGCCCTGCAAATCGAAAGCTGTTCTGGTCAGCCGTGAGCATGGCGGTGCACGGTGCAGGGACCGCCACTACGGCCGCGCCCGTGACAATAGCATGAGACCAACTGAGGTCGCAACGCTGCGCTCCTGGGTGCCTGCATGCAAGGTCGTGGCTGCCTCGAGCGCCGTCGTGGATTGGGCGCGGGGGAGGGTGCGACCATCGCAGCGCGCGCACCTCGACAAAGTTTGTGTGCTTGGGGTCCCTGACCACGATCAGTCTGTGCACATCGTACTCCAGCTTACGCTTTTCTGAATCCGAGACAGGCACATAATACTTTGCTAGCCGTGTCTTGCCCGCCCGGTTCTGTAGCAGCAGGAAGCGAATCATCCCCGCGACCCGCAGCCCAGGAGGTCTAATTGACTGTTGTGCGCAAGGTCAATCTTCCTGCATCCACGGCTTGTTCAGAGGTGATCTGACACCTGTGCTGTGCGTGTGTGTACAGTGTTAAAATATTTGAAGAATTTTGGACGCAATGCACATGCCGCGTCCTGCTGGCAACTCATCGACCGCATGTTGCCGTCAAGTGGTGGTTGCCGTTCAGTTGGCGGGTGCTCAACAAGGTCTCTATGCATTCTGCGGTCCTAACCAGAATGAGCTCACACCGCCGTTCTGCTCACGACTCCACCGGCATATCAATTACATCTCTCCACAACACTATCTGCGCGCGCGGCTTACGCTACGCACCCGGCACAAACTACCGTATCCTGGCGGCCACGGACAATGGAGACGAAGCATACTATTACATCATGCAGATGGTAGCCTTCGGCTCAGATGCTGAGGTTGCAGCAGCCATCCAGCAGCAGCAGCAGCAGCAGCAGCAGCTCGAGCAGCAGCAGCGGCGGCGGCACCGCGGGCGCGACATAGTCAGGCAACGCACAGCGGAGCAGAAGGCTCGCCGGGCTGCAAGAACCGCGCAGCGCCAGTCAGAAGGCCACCCAGATGTCCCTCAACAGGGTGTTGGACGCACGGCACAGCAGCACGCCACTGAGCCGGCCAGCACAATTTCCAGCGGGGCCATACTGCAGCCGTCACAGGTTGCGGCGGCAGGCGCTGTGAGCCAGCAGGCCAGTGACAACCTTTTGCCGCAGCAGCTGCAGCACCTCCCTCGCGGCAGCGGCAATAACAACGATAACATAGCCGACGGCGGCGGCAACGGCGGCGGTGGCAGCATCATCACGGGGGACGCAGTGGAGGGCGGGCAGGGTGAGGACGGCGCACAGGGAGCAGCGGCGCGGTGCCACACGCCAGCCAATAACCACAGACTGCGCAGGCAGCAAAGCTTGAAACACGCTAGATCACCAAAGGAGCAGCGGAAAAGGGCCTTGCAAGACCCGACAGACGCTTAGCACAACAGCTGCCAAGGCATTGTGGATGGAGCTGGACACCTGTAGGGCAAGTTGGCCCAGCGCTGCTGCTGTTGTTGTGTGTGGTGCACCTCAAGTGTAGCAGGGCTTTTAGACGGCTTCAGACTGAGCACGGACAATTCATCTGTTGGGGATGCCAGAATTCCCCGCGAGGCCCGTTCTGTCAGCGGTGTCAGCACGTCTCTGTGAGCCAGGGGTGCGGGTGCTGCGTCCGCAAGCAGCTGGTGTGCGCATGTGTGGCTGCCCTCCCATTATCCATGGCTGCCGTCCTGGCAGTAATTATGATGCGGTGTATCCAGTCGCATGCACAGTGCGAGCATAAGGCAGCACACTCCACGCATCACGGGCTCGCCGTGATAGCGCAGTCTTGGGTTGTCCCCTGGACCACGCCGGTTGTGCAAAGTGAGTGGCGGCCGCTTGTGGTACAGGATCAACACAACCCATGAGACTTCATGTTTTAACGGGCTGCTCTTGTCACGCGAAACCAGCTCCGGCGTGCAGCCGGCTCCGAGTGCATGCCTCGCTTCCAGCCATCCAGCTTCCAGAAGGCGGCTGGGCGGCAGCCAGGCGGCCTCGCTCGCTTGCATTTGGTCGACCGCAGGCATTGCTGCCGCGGTCTTCTAGCTTCCTCCTTGGCTATGTGGTTTCTGCCTGTGGCACGGCCCCGCATGGGCCGCACACGGGCCTGCTGTAAGATCAGCACCCTAGAGGACGCCATCTGGAGGCCACTGGCAGCTGTTGGTAGGCAGATGCCAGTATGCATAGACCCCCTCACACAGCGCAAGTGGTGGATGAGCGCAAAGCAAGCAGCAAGCAAGCCACAGCCAGGGTTAGCAATCGCGATCGCGGCTCAGGCCCTGGTGGCTTCACCTCAAGCGGGCGCAACCGCGACAGCCCGTCAAGACTGCCCGCTGGGCCCATGGGCCACACCCATCCCAAGCATTGGCACACTGCTTTATTGCAGCCAGGAAACCCCGGGGTCTGCCGTTTAAGCAGATTATTGACAGCCTTTCCCTGGTCAAGCATCCTCGCACTTACACAGACACACAGCACCCACATGTACGATGCGGTACGAAAGAGCTGCACCCAGACAAACATCCACAGAGCCTGGAAGAGCGTGCAGGGCACTCCACGCAACACAGTCCTGGCAACGGTGCTCAGCAGTCGCGCACGGACACGGTAAGCACAGGCGGCACGACAGCTGCGATGCATTCCCCGATCGCCGCGCCGCATTCGCAAAATTCTGACTCAGGTCTTCAGTAAACCTCGCCTCCCCGTGCGTAGGGCGTGCGGACGCGCACGGGCACTAAAGGCACGCACTCGCTGCGAACTCCGGCGCTTCCAGGGCGGTCTAGCGGGGGCCCTGGGGCCAGCTGAGCTGCCCGCAGCAGGGGGCCGCATGAGGAGGTCTTGCCTGATTTGCACACTACTTTTGGTGTGGCAGAGTGCACTGAAAAGTGTTGCCCCGGCTCTGCCCTTCACAGCAGCAGCGGCCGGACGGGCTCGCTTTCAGCAGCAGCCGCGGCAGCGGCAGATCTGTCTTGCCGTTTGCGGCAGCCGCGGCTGCGAGGTCGCCACGCCCTCACAGCAGCAGGGTGGTCTCCACCAGCAGCTTAGTCACCACGTAGGGGTCAAGGTTTGATGCGGGGCGGCGGTCCTCGTAGTAGCCGCACTTGTCCACAGGGACCTGCGGCGGCGGTGGGTTAAAGCAGCAGCGATTGTTGGACGGTTGTTTTAGGCCAGTGGTGGTTTCAGGAGGTCCAGGGGGGATTGGGG